>NW_026131718.1:0-113956 GCF_903995435.1 Acomys russatus
GACAAAGATGTAGCCTGAAAACCTATGTGGCAGGACATTATGACCCTGCCTGGATTTCCCTGTGTTTTGAGAAAAGCCCGCAGCTGGGTTGCTATAGCGATATGCTTCCCTGCCTTCTGACTTATAAAAGCTGCTGCCTGACTGATAAAGTTTGAGAGTTTGATCAATCAGACTTGCTTTCCTTCTTTGTGTCTTGCGCTTTTCAACAGGTGAACTTCCTCGCGAGTTGTAGTCGAACTCCGCAGGCCAGGGCATTGCCCGGGCAACCGTGGTTGCTGTGAGTCTAGCAGCCGTGCCTGTTCAGAAGGCAGCATTCCGCAGCCCTCATCTGTTCCACCGGCTCTTACATCCTTCCCCTGAGCTTTGCATGAGGGTAGATTGACATCGATGACCCAAGGACAGAAGAGCACTTATACATGTTTATTCTCTGCACTCTGAACAGTTACGTGTCTCTATAGTAGCCACCACCCACCACAAAAAGAAACTTCCCTGATCAAGGGCAAGAGCAGAGTAAATCTATGGGTGTATACATAGGTACTAAGGACATAGTTTCACAGCAAGACCATTTAGTGAGATAACACCATTAAGTCCCCCCCCCCACCTCACTCCCATCCCTCCGTTTGTGGGCATTTGACAAGGTTTACAGTACCAGACATTAAATTCTTCCTGTGGGAAAGCCAGCCAGGAGGGAGTTTCCTAACAAAAGTGGATAAAATTTTCTGAAATAGAGTCTTAACATTTAGATGTGGTGGGCAACCAAGAGCAACAGCAATAGCCTGTGTTGTTTTGGGTGCCTCTGAGGTCTCCCTGACCAGTAACTCACAGGAAAGTATCCCATGGCTGGCACTGAGATTTTGGTTACTCATGTCCTCTGAGAGCAATTGTCCAGCCACGCAGAGAACTTCTGACCAAACTCACTTTCTATGTTACATCCATACTCACTAGCTCAAAAAACAGTAAATTTCCAAAGGCTTTATTCACACATGCCAAGTTTCAGCTAACCGGCTTCCTACTCCCAGTCCTTCCCTCTCTTTTTGTCCCCAGCACCACTTAAAATTTTATCCCAGAGTACCACCCCATTTTCTTCACATCACCTGCTCTATCCATTCTAATTATATTTTTATTGGGCTGCTGAAATGTAGGGTTTGTATCACAGGAGTTAAATATACAAAAGTCCTCATGGCTTACCATTTTCCAGGCTAGTCAAAAGGTGGCAGTATTTTAAAAGTATTGTGCAATGCTGAGCAATGAAAAGTCGGTAGGATCTCTGAGGGAGGCAGTCTGTCTCCTTCCTGAGCTCTGAAGCCATTCTGAGAAATCTGAGGCTACTGCACTCACCAGAGCCGAGTGGTGGGAATGCTCCTCCAAGTACTTGTTTGGCTTCTGAAGCTTCAGGCTGCCTGTGAGTACATATTCCATTCGAGAACGTGGTGAGACGATGGTGGCCTCCTGAAGGCCTCTTCCATCCTGGCATGAAGGCTTTTCAAAAAGACCATATTGCATGTCAGTGTAACGATGCTGTTGTTTGGGAAATGTGGGGTGGCGGTTTCTCCATCTCTGCTTCAGCCACTAAGATCTTTTTTACTGCCTCTTGTGTTTTCTTTTCATTGTCTTTTTTGAACAGGGGTCAATGCCCAAAAGTTGCAACAGAGTCCTCTGTCTCTGATCATCCAAGAAGGAGATGAAATCGCCATGAGCTGCAATTCATCGGCATCTTTATATGCCTTATACTGGTACAGGCAGGGGAACGATGGAGATCTCATCCTCTTGGTGATGTTACAGAAAGGAGGAGATGAGAAAAGTAATGACAAAATTACTGCCAAGCTGGATAAGAAAATGCGACAAAGTTTCCTGCATATCCAAGCCTCCCAGCCCAGTCACTCAGGCACTTACCTCTGTGGAGGAAAAGCACAGTGGTGTACACACTGCCACAGGCTGTCTCCAAACCCACAGCTGGGCTACAGCTGCTCTGACACAGGGCTCCGGACATAGAAGTAGGTCACTTGCCAAAACAAGAGCCTTGAGGGTGCAGTTGTCTCATCACACAGGAGAGGAGTGGGGACGATGCAATGGGAAGCTATGCCTTTAACATTTAAAATGATTTTTTACCAGTAATGTTACTTCTTAATGGGTATAACCTTAAACTATGCAAATTTTAAAAGACACAAATAGTACAGATTTCAATAATCCTTAAACTATGCAAATTTTAAAAGACACAAATAGTACAGATTTCGATAATGTAAGCAATAATGCACGAATCTTGCACCTCATCATTTTTGAGAACATGTTTTCTTCTTGCTCTTTACCTACCTTACTAACAGAAAGAAACTCTGACTCATCCCTATGCCTTTGGGGGCCTGTTCTGACTCTTGGCAAAGCAATACTGTTAGGCACAAGAGTCACTATAGGCGGCATAATCTTTCAATGTTTTATCATAAATACAGAAATGAACAAATTGATGGAAAGACAAATGAGTGGACAGCTAACTCAGTCTTAGGCTGGCCTCCAGCTCTCACTGTGCTTTGATTCACATTGCACTCTCTGTTTGTCCCTGAACACATTGATCTGGAAGCAATCTGTCCAACTTTGCTTCCATGTAAAATGATCACCAGCTTACTTTCACCTGCTTCCTCCACACATATTCTAAGCAACTGACATGTTACTTATACATAATAGTTATGATAATATTTTTTTGCAGTACAAAAGTTTATATAGAGAGGGGACAAGAGACAAGACCAGTCCTTGGCAGTCACCTTTCTTGAGGTACCACTTCCTTGCTCAGCTCCTCTGTTTCACCTTGGTGTGGACGCACATCCCTTGAATGTAACAAACTGGAACACCCGCTTATCCTTAGAGACCTTGAGCAGCTCCAAGGCATACAGTTTGCACACGTCTGGAATCACCAGCTGTGCCTCAGCTTGCTGACTTTCTTCCTTACCTCAAGGCCCCAGGGCAGCACAGAGCAGTGGCTGCTGTGTTTTGATGGGAGCTAGAGCAGGAATATTTTCTGCCTAAAAGCAAAATGGTGTTGTTCCACTGAGAAAATGGCTCATTCAGTTAAAATGTTGTCCCCACACGCGTGAGGACTTGAGGATGAACACCCTGGTAAAAAGTCAAGAAGGCAGACACAGCAGGTTAACTGTGGCTTCCTGATGAGCCAGCTTAGCCTACTGAGATATCCCTGGGCTCCCCCCGACCCCCCACCCCTAGTGAGAAACCCTGTCTCCAACACCAGGGGAACCACTCCTGAAGAGTGGAGCCTGATGCTTGACCGCCTGCCTTCCCTCACACTCACAAACCTGAACACACATAAACACATATGCATCCACATTCCAGCACACGCTCATCACACACAGATGCACAGCATACACATATACACACGACGCACACACACACATCTTACACTCATGCATCATGCATAGAGATGCACACATGTACACATACACATCACACACAGACACACATGCCTGCAAACTAGACTCTCTCTGAGTACAGTGTTATGTCCCAGATCATGCTTTGATTTTTTTTATAAATGCTCATAAAAATAACCAGAAGAAAATAAAAAGAAGTCCTTCAAAGAAATTTTTGGGAAATGTAATGAAAGGAAAAGCAGAAAGAAAAGGACGAAGGAGAAGGGACCTTATTTTTATTAAAAGTATGTAAGTGAAACTTCACACAGGAATGTTATACACATGGGCAAATACACATCTAGGGCGTACGTATTTGCAATTTACCCTAAAGCTTCATTTTTCTAATTGGGAACTACTGTCTATAGTGGAATGCTAGAAACACTAAAGACTGCAAACACAGAGAGAAGTCATGTGTATTTACAGACTAAACTGCAATGTCCCAAAAGACTAGTAAGCCCTTGTCATCCAGAGGAAGGCATTGTTAAGTCCGTGACAGTGTCAGCTTGTGATAGCAGGCCATGTGGCGTGTCATATGTGCTAAGCCTCGTCTCAGCCTTACCTTAAACATCTTTCTGTTAGAGAAAAGCATTCTGTGATCCTGAACAAAGCTGAGACACAGGCATTGCTTCAACTCAGAGCAGCATAAATATCCATAAGGGACATGAACGCAGAACAGTTTTTCTCAGTGTGTCATGCACAGTAACCAACTTTGACATCCTTGGGAGTAGCCCTTTGTGAGAATTTGGATCTGGGCAAATGGAAACAGTGGATGATCAGAAGAAAAATAAACTTACATTGTGCTACATAAATATGTACAATGAATGTGTCTATTATCAATAAGAAATACTAAAAGTTTAAAAAATGATGTCTAAAAAGAAAAGCTGTAAAGGGAAAAATGGGAGGGAGGGAGAAATGGGAGAATACAAGGGATGAGATAACAATTGAGATGTAATATGAATAAATTAATAAAATATATTTTAAAATAGAAACAGAAAAAAAAGAAAATCTAGAGAATTCATCAGCCATATCCACGCTAAAAACCATTCCAAAGATAGACTGAAAGTATCACAGGGAGAAGTTGATAGGTGTAAAAAGGTATAAAAAATAAGAGAATGAAACTCAATATGAAGGGAGACAAAAGAAAACAAATTGAAGAGCGATGTGAAAAATATATTCAAATAAGTATCAAAGTAGAGTAAGTTGAGAGGGGCACATAATAGGGGGAAATGGGTAACTGGAGGCGAGAGCTGGAGACATATACAATCATATATGAAATCTGAAGAATAAATGAAATTAAAAGAAAAATACAAAAAGGATCTATGCACAACTGGCACCGTTCCACGGCCCTCAGGTTCACGTTCCATGAAAAGATAAGTGCACTGTATAACCAGCCTTTGCAGCACTGACGTCATGAAATGGGCAGTGATCCACAGTCAACACAATCTTCCACAAAATTCCAATAATGGCCTTCATGTAAGTAGGAGAAAAGAACCCTAAAATCCATACGAAAGCACAGAAGACACCAAGCAGCAGAAAGCAATCTCGAGAATGAAGAGCAAAGTCGGCGGTGCCACCATGTCTGACTTCAAATGGTACTAGAGCCACAGTCAGCACATGGCACTGGCACAAGGCAGAGTCATGGATCGATGTGACAGAGCAAAGAAAGGTGTAGCTACAGCCTTCTGACGTTTTATCAAAATACCAAAAATATATGTTGGAGAGAAAACAGGAAAACTGGCTAATTGGCTATCCACATGGAGACTGGAGTGAGATACGCCCCACTCAGTACCAAAATCAATTCAAAATGGATTTTTTTAAACCCTTTACTGTGAGGGCTGAAATGTTGAAACTACTCAGGGAAAACAGATAAACTATTTCAAGGCACAGAGAACGAATTTCTGCAAAGGACTCGGGCTGCTCAGAAAGTAACAAGAATTGATGTGTGGAACTGCATACATTTTAAAAGCTTTTGTACAGGGAAAAGGGGGGGGGGGCATGAGGTTTTCCGGTAACTGTAGATCTCATCTGTCATCCAAGAAACCCCTTTTTCTGTCAGACCGTTGCAGAGTCACACAACTAGCCAAAATACAGAGGATGACTGGCCGAGGGGTGCCCTGTGCCAATTGATGCCTCTACAACACAATTCCTGCATTCAAGGCTCAGGGGACATTGTTGATATGAGGGTAGAAATAGCGTAAGAGCAAGAGGACGAGGAAGTGCGTCACAAGAGCAGTCACCTGGCTATAACAACGAAGCCACGCCTATGCAATCTAAACAACATGGCTCCCTATACAAGACCAGTACCAGCTGACCCAATGTAGATAAGTGGGTGCCAAAGGACCCCGCCCCTAAATGAAGAGATACAGGCAATTAACAACTGCTGACCGACGAAGAATTAGTCAGTAAGAGCCCTTTATTGATTATCCAATACCAAGTGGTCCGCCCTAGAAACATATGCGTGCACACAGCACTAAACGGACTCAGCAAGTTGTATTTATACATTGATCCACTTATATGTATACACAGCAAGAATGGTGAAAAGGAAAAGGTCATGGATGTGAGGGAGGGGCCAGACATGGGAAGGGTCAGAAGGAGAAGAGGGAGGAGAGAAAGGGTGTAGTTATATTTTAATTAAATAACAAAATAAGTTCAGAGATAGAATACAGAGTGGATAAAATCCTTTCCGCCTATTCATCTGACAGGGACTTGACATATAAAATAGATAAAGAACTCAGAAAACTAAAATAATTCAATCAATAAGTGGGTTAATGAATTGAACAGACCCTTCTCAAAGAAAAAGGAATGCATATCTCTGTGGTAAAGTACTGACTTACAGCATGTGAGGTCTTGGGTTTGATTCTCAAAACAGAAGGGAAAGGAAGAAGAAATGAGTTGAAAAAGGAGAGGGGACCAAGATGCCACATCAATAACATTCTTTAATAGAAAGTCCCTGTGAGTTTCCGTTCTATAGGAATGAGGATTTGATAGTTATTCACAGTTTCATTTTCTTCTGTGGAAAAGCCAGAATGATCACACGGCTGTATTAAAAGTCAGCGGCAGCCTCCTGTCTGCCTGTCTGCCTTCGCCATCCCTGCTGGAGTCTTTTCTTCTGTTTTGGTTTCTGCTTTTCACGTTATAAGACTCTTAAATGTCTGGTGTTCTGGGACAGCCATACAGACTTAATGAGCTATAAATCTTGGAAATCTGATTTCCATTCCTGTTTTCAAATGCTTGCCCACTTCACTCTCAACTAAACCTAGTTCCAGATGAATGCCTCTTTACCTTTAGAACATAAGCATTCTTCAATAAAGTGTGGTGTATTTTATTTGTTTTGTTCTGTCTCTATGAAACTGGGCACCTGGCTTTCCCAGTCACAATGAAGGACTGGAAATTCCAGCTCCACTGCCCACTACAACACAGTTCAGCCTTCATGCTTTCTGCCTGAAGACCACTGGCCAGCTCTTAGCCTCTGTCTTCTGAGGTAGCAACTGCCCTGATTATCAAGGTGTTCAGAGGGTCCAGGTTTCTGTTGGCATTCTGCTCTATGTGCCTGCAGAATCTGACTCTGGCAAATGAAGCCAGCCCTAGCCTAGCCCAAAGCATCTCTCTCTCTCTCTCTCTCTCTCTCTCTCTCTCTCTCTCTCTCTCTCTCTCTCTCTCTCTCTCTCATGCACACATGCATGAGCAAGCACTCACATCTTTTGTCTGATCTGTATAACCTCAAACCACATGTTTTCAAAACTTCATTCTTGGTTCTATTAATTCATAGATAGGAATATAGAGAAAAATACTTTTCTAAATGCATTGGAATCAGCTATAAGCCTGTCTCTTACAGTGACTTCTCAGAGATAATTTAAGTTGTTCCTGGGCAGTTTCTGCTCTTCTGCATGTTTATATAGTTCTCCCACATGCCCTGGATACTTGGTAAGTGAATTGGGAGAAAATACATGTAATACAAGAAACCAAAAGCAAAGCCCAAATCTGGTATCTAGCCATAAGGGGGCAGTGTCTTCATTCCTAACTAGCTTTCTGGGTTAGTTCTAACCTCGGAGGAAATGTCCAATGAGCAATCAGGTTAGCTTATACGTAGAACATGTTGTTTCTAATAGAACTGTGGTAACTAAATGACGTTACTCTATGCCTAGATGCATTTCTTGAAACAAAGAACCCATTCAGGAAAGAATTATTGTTGAGGAGATGCTCCTTGAAAGTCTATTACCAGCTCTCTGGATGCAGCTAACATGTAAGTCTTAGGGGTGTCTTCTTCCTCCACAGGGAGATCTGAACTGGAATAAGCCCTCGGAGGGAATGCGGTGACGCTTTATCCAAGTCTAGAAATGAGACGAGAGGAAAGCGAGAGGAGGAGGGAGGGAAGAAAGGGCACAGAGGAGAGCTGAGGACTTGTGGGATACTGTGTCCTCCATGGGTCTGAGAAAGGTGATCTAAAGTCAACTCTACTGCTTTCTGTGTCTTTCCATCCAGTGGTGAGTGGCCAACTTCTGAGCCAGAGCACTCAGTATCTATCCATTCCAGAAGGAAAGGATGCCTCCATGAGCTGCAACTCCTCAAGCACACTTAATAACTTTCTGTGGTACAAGCAGGACCCTAAAGAAGGTCTGATCCTCTTGGTAGCCTTATATAAGACTGGTGAGTTGGCCAGAAATGGGAAGTTGACGGCTGAGTTTGATGGAACAAGAAAGAACAGTGTCCTGACTATCTCAGCCTCGGAACTGGCTGATACAAGCACCTACTTCTGTGCAGGGCAGCACAGTGTTCCCCAGGCACCCGCAGCCAGTACCAAATCTGCAGCTGTGACTTCAGTCGTGGCACTGCCTCTAGCTCTGACTCTTTCACTGTGACGTGTGACGTGTGTACCAGCTGTTCCAAGGTTCTGCCCTCAACGGCTGTGAACTTACCCTGCTGGTTCCTTCTGAAGGCATATGATAGATTTATTATTTATTTTTGTCAAAATATATGGACAGTATATAATTATAGCACAAGATATTAACATATCTCTCTTTAAACAAAATAGATATAATTAGGGTAGAAATGGTAGTTCATTAACAAAGTCATGTATTTGTTCCTAAACAAACTTCAAGACCATGAATGAGAAAAGAATAGCCTTTGAAGCATAGCATTAGATCACTCATCAAGTGAACACAAAACTTAACTCATGTGGCTCAAAATTTTACTTTAAAAGGTAAAACTATAAAAGCCTAGAAAAAGGTAGTTACAATGTTGATGACTTCTTAGCTGTGTCACCAAAATAAAAGCAACCAAAGAGAATTTAGTCAAAGAAGACTTCACCAAACATAATAACTTTGAGGGGTCAAAGTCCATAAAATTCCACAAAGGAAAGTAAAGAGAATCCACAAGAATACAAGTGATGTGTCTGATGAGGCTCTAGTGTTTAGAATTCATATTTTGAAATCTTACAATTCAATAATAAACTAACAAGCTATTTTTAAATAGCCAAGTCACTTCTCTAAAGAACATATGCAGATGACTAGAAAGTGCCTGAAAAGATGCTCAACACCATTATCCACTAAGGAAATGTAAATCAAAGTCAAGGTACATTGTATCACACCCACTAGAATGACTAACTTTAAAGAAAAGGGGACCAAGGAGGAGAAAAAGATGGAGACCCAAAATCTTCATCCAGCATTGGAACTGCTATAAAATGGCATAGCCAATTTGGAAAACAATTTGACACGTCTTCAAATGGCTAATCAGAGACATCCCATCACTGACATTCCCAAATATTTATGAAGAGAGTTGAAAGCATGTCCATGAGAAATCTTGCTAAAGAATGTTTACTGCAGTACAATTCCTAGAGGTAAAGATGTAGAAACCATCCACGCATCCGTCCACTCACCCCACACATCCATCCACGCATCCATCCACGCATCCGTCCACGCATCCATCCACGCATCCATCCACGCATCCATCCATGCATCCATCCACGCATCCGTCCACGCATCCGTCCACGCATCCATCCACACATCCATCCACGCATCCGTCCACGCATCCATCCACGCACCCATCCACACATCCGTCCATGGGTGAGTGGGTAAACAGAGTAACAAGATGTAGTAATTCTAAATCCCCACAGTGGTCTCCATGTTAGAAATATGTCAAACCCTACAACCAAAAATTAGGGAAAACAATTTTTTTTTCATTATTTGTGAGCTATTTAGAAAAGTTGATCCTGCGCTTTTATCTAAAAGGGAAACAAAACCAAAGAAATGATATTTTTAAGTAACCATTAGACAAGAATGAATAGAAACAGAGAAAAACAGCAAAAAATTTAGCAAACCTATCAAAAAGTCAGATGGTAAAAATTATATTATTAAATAATATAATTTGTACTTTTAAAAATGTAATACTTGGATCCAATTATTTTTAATTCATGACAGTGAAAACACCACCTAGCAAAACTTCCATGGTACAACTGAGATGATCTCTAAAGACACATTTTCGGTTATAGATGTGCAGTTACAGAGAACACATTCCATGGGGCTATTGAGATGGCTCAGTGGTTAGAAGCACTTGTTCAGAGAAACTGAATTCAGTTCACAGCACCAACATGGCACCTAACAACCATGCATAAATCCAATTGCAGGTGATCTAAATCCAATCTCTGACATTCTCAGACGCCTCATGCACATAGCATAGTGTGGAGACATAAATGCAGAAATGCAAGAAAAATACTCATATGCATAAAATAAAGATAAATCTTATGGAAGAATAAAATTAAAGTAACAGTCAACTGGGAAGACAACTCGAAGCAAACAAATGGCAACAAATCCCAAAGAAAACAGAAATGTAAAAATTAAATGGAATAAAAGTTATGGAAACATATTTTGCTTCAAATTACTAGTAATATTGGCAAATCTCTATCCAAATTGGCAAAAAGAAAAGGCAGATATTACCAAAACACAATAGTTAGAATGGCAAGAGGAGCACAATAAAGGGTCAGGGGATATAAAAGCAAACAGTAGACATAATTTATACAAACAAATTAAAAGTGTAGTACTGAAACAGCTGGTTTCAAGGACAGTGAACCACTAAGTAAAGGTGATTGCTGTACTAAGTGGCAACCTGAGTGAGATCCCAGGGCCAGCATAAAGGCACAGGAGAGCCAAGTCCCTAATCGTCTCCTCTGACTTCATGCCATGACATGTACCCTCAGTCATACATGGACTTCATATATACTATTATTATTATCATCATTATCATTATCATCATCATTAATTATTATTGTTATTATTATCATTATTATTGTTGTTGTTATTATTATTATTTAAATACTTGATTTCTTAGGTTAAAAATTTAACACTGCCTCAGAGAAAAAATGGACTATGGCTATCAATACAGAAATCGATAGCCAAACAATGTTAGCACATACACATCGTTTCCAGGGCAAGGTTTATGAATATGTAATTGCTTTTGTGCATGTGTGCATGTCCATGTGTGTGCACATATGTGTGAGCACATGTCCATTGCACGTGTATATGAAGAACAAAGAACAACTTCAGGTGTCATTCTTGGTGACATCACCCACCTGCTCTGCGACAGTCTCCCACTGGCCTGGAGCTGACCAGTTAGGCTAGACTGGCAGGCCAGGAAGCCTGGCCAACCTACTGGATTCGCCTCCTCCGTGCCGGGATCACAAGTGTACACAACCGTACCAGTCATTTTTACATGGGTCGCATGAATAAACTCGGGTTTTCATGCTTGCAAACCCAAGCATGACTAAGTGCCCCAACCCCCAAATGTACATTTAAGTGGCCATTTCATTCAAAATGTTTCCAAATATATACAAAAATCAAGAAAATGCAACAACTACTAGTATACTCTTTATGAGAAATTTAAAAGCTTACATAAAATAAAAAGCATCATATGCGCCCCTCCTACACTCAATGAGTGTCAACACAGGAGGAGCCTGTGCCTTCCACATTCCTCGCTGCCCTCACCCACTGAAACAGTGCTTCTCAGCCGTAATTCAACGTCTGTCTCTTGGGTAGTTTCTATCTTTAGCATTATCAGAGTTTCCTAGTCACACCTGAAATAAGTAGCAGAACCATTTGTCAGATGCTGAATGGCATCCTAAGATTACAGGTTGTTTATGGTACTAACAACTTTCCTTTAGGATTATCTTTTTTTTTTAATCTTTGAGATTACAGCACCTCTCCATTCCCTTCCTGCCTCCAAATCCTCCCACACCTCTCCCTACTCTCCTCCAAATCCGTGGACTCATTTTTCACTAATAGTTTGTGTGTGTGTGAGTGTGTGTGTGTGTGTGTGTGTGTGTGTGTGTGTGTGTGTGTGATGTGTCTGTGTCTGTGTGTGTGTCTGTGTGGGTGTGGGTGTGTGGGTGTGGGTGTGTGTGAGGGTGTGTTCCTGATATGTTGGCCCCATTTTTCCCACTATCATGACCAGATCACCTATACTGTGCCATCCCGCACTCTGCTCTGTTGGTTCCCACCCATCTAATCTTTAGTATGTGTCTTTTTTACTGGAACACGCAGACTGTTAATATTGAGAGTTATTATTAAGAACTGTCTACTGACTTCTATTATTTTGCTATGGTGTTTTATTTTCAGTTTTGTTGTCAGTGTTGTCTAGGGGTTTTTGTTAACTGTTCTGGGATTATATTCCTTAAATACTTTTGACTGTAGTTAACCTTCTCTTCAGACTGAAGTTTTCTTCCTGTATAGTTAAATTGGTGGACAGAAATATCTTATATTTATTTGTATAATGATATCTTTTTCTCCTTTGATTGTGATTGGTAGTTTTGCTGGGTATAAGAGTCTAGGTTAGCAGCTCTGCTCTTTCATAATTTGTGGCACATCCACACAGGCCCTTTTTACTTTCAGAGTCTCTGCTGAAAAGTTGTGTTGTTTTAATAGGACTTTGTTTATATGTGAGTCAATCCTTTTTCCTTACAGCTTTTAATATTTTTTGTTCTTTACATTTAATGTTTTGATTATTATGTAACGTGGGGAGTTTCCTTTCTGGTCCTGTCTACTTTGTATCTTATATTCCTCTTGTTTGGCATCACATTTTTATATTTGGGTGATTTTCTTCTATAACTTTGTTAAAAATATTTTCTGTGCCTTTGACCTGTCTTATTCTCTTCTATACTTATTATTCACTGGTTTGGTCTTTTCATAGTATCCAAGATTTCCTGACTATTTGGGCCTCAAATTTTTAGATTGAACATTTTCTTTGATAGAGCTATCCATTTCTTCTACTTTGTTTTCTATACCTAAAAATTCTTTCTTTTACTTCATTTAATCTGTTAGTTTCCACTGAACTTTTTGTCTTAAAGGATTTGAATTGTGTTTAGTTAAAACAAAAAGAATTCAGTGGAACTGAGATGAATAAAACTGAATTTATTAAACAGTGCCAAATTTAAACATGAGTGTCAACAGGAAATAAGATGTAAGAAGCATTTCTCTTGCAAACACAGAGTACAGATAATTTATCTAAGGATGATGCACAGATAAAACCTCACATTCTGCATCTAGGCAGCCCAGGGGTTACTCTTAGCAAAGTGGAAGCTTTGTGTCATTTTCATTGGTTCATTTAGAATGTCGTGGTGTTCTGAGTCTTACAAGTCTAGCATGTTATAAAAGCAAAAGCTACATGTTTCAAAGAAAATTGGAGTCTTGTTTCTTTTTTTTTTTTTTTTGGCATTTTTTATTGAAAAATAAAATCATTCATATTATATCTCAATTGCTATCCCATCCCGTGCATCCTCCCATTCCTCCCTCCCTCCCGCTTTCACCCCATTCCCCTTCCCTATGACTGTGACTGATGGGGACCTCCTCCTCTTGAATATGATGCTAAGGTATCAAGTTTCTTCTTGGTAGTCTGCTATCCTTCCTCCGAGTGCCAACAGGCCTCCTCATCAAGGGGACACGGCCAAATATGGGGCACCAGAGTTCATATGAAAGTCAGTCCCCAGTCTCCACTTAACTGTGGAGAATATCCTGTCCCTTGGCTAGGTCTGGGTAGGGGTTTGATGATGACTGCACATATTGTCCTTAGTTGGTGTCATAGATCGAGCAGAACCCCTGAGCCCAGATCTGCCCATCATAGTGTTCTTTCTGTAGGTTTCTAGGGGGTCTTCTTTCTTAAGTCATGCTGAATGAGTGACAGCTGTCACAGGTGTCAAAGGCTTCCTGACGTCACACGGGAAGGACAGTGCTACGAGGGTTCAGTTGAGCTCCGGTCTTATCATGTTCTGGGATCTGGTGGTTTCTCTGAGGTATCCAGTCTGAAATACAATGTGAACAGAACTACACACAGCCATTCGTGCCTTCTGGATCACAGGGGAAAATATAGGACTTTACACTCTCTGTCCAAGTCTCTCACATCGTTTTTCATGGGATGGCAACTGTACAAACTATCCTTTGATGCAAATGTGGTTTTATTTTCCAGTAGCTAAATATGTTACTTCAGACAAGGTTTCCGGTGTGAAACTATTTCTCTATCATATGAATCATTCGAATAAAAAATGACCCTGGAAACTCCACCCTTCCTCTAAATTTTCAATGTCAATGTCTATGAAAAGTGGTAGAGTAATGAGTGGCATAGTCTGTCCTTTAGTGGAGGGAGATTGTCAGAGGGAAAAACTACCAACACTCACAATAGGAACAGATACAAACACAAGTACAAATGTCCAGACATTCTGTGCCAGCTCACAAGATGGCAGTGTTCCATTTGCAATGATGCCCACAGACAATTTAGTGGGAAGGATCTGAATTTAAATTGGAGCCAAATGATATTTTGTAGGTTTTTTTGTTAACTTAATAACTAAATAGCTGGTGTGTGTGTGTGTGTGTGTGTGTGTGTGTGTGTGTGTGTGTAAACAAAAAAGGTGTGGGTTCCAAGAAAAAGAACAGGGCAAATAATCCCATTTCACAGGAAAACAAACCTAAACATCAAAGACAGAGTGGATTTTCATTAGTGCTTTTTTATCCTCGGCGGAGCTATGAGTCAGGTACAACCAAGCGAACCTGAGAACTGGTCATTAGAAAAGCAGGGACCTGGCATCCATGCTGCCTTTGAGGAAGCTCTACACATCCTGTGGAGAACGGAGATGATCCAGCATTGCTCTTCCTAGTGTGTTGACCTTACTGAGCAGGGGTGGGCATGGCAAGGTGGAGACCATGCAACTTTCAACTATGGATATGATCTGACTATTTTGCAAAGGCTATACTGATAAGAGCAGAAAGAGAAAGCTCCCATGTATTGATTTCAAGTGGGAAAAGCCTAGAAGTTAAGTAGCACCTAAGACAGGAAGACTATTCTATACCCACGCAGCACCCGCTCCCAGGCCAGAGTCTCCACTGCCTCCTTCTATGCTGTGGAGACACTGAGCTCCTTGTCGTTTGTACCTTGTAGCAAACGCCACAGCTCAGGCTCTGGGGCCCGTGTTTGCGGACCACATTACTATGCATTCGGCTCCATGGTAAAAAACCGAAACCCCACGGCTGGGCGTGGTGGCGCACGCCTTTAATCCCAGCATTCGAGAGGCAGAGGCAGGTGGATCACTGCGAGTTCGAGACCAGCTTGGTCTACAAAATGAGTCTAGGACAGCCAAGGCTACACAGAGAAACCTTGTCTTAAAAAAACAAAAACCAAAAACCTAATAAAATAAATAACTAAATAGAAATCCCTCTGATCAGGACTGGTCCTAAAACTAGTATGCACATTGTCCCTTCTATTACAGATGTGATATCTTCCACCTAGACTAAATATATTAGTAATAAAAAAGCTTGCAACTTTTACTGCAAGTAATAAAGGCCAGAAACCACCAGGCATCATTATTACATTCAAGAAAAAGTCTTCATTTACCCAATTCTCACGTTCTTCATTTTAACATTGTTTCCTACATCCATTGCTTCATTAAAAAGATAGAATAATTTCTGAGGATATAGCACACTAATTTGAACACTTATTAGCATAAGCAGCCTCTAAAAGTAGAATGTGTCCTGGGAGTTGATAGAGTAGGGGCCAGGCATGTAGCACTTCTTGAAGAGTTGGTGCACCCAGAATGGAGACTTTTCCTTTACACTCTTGCCTGTTTCACATTCTCAAAAGCACCAGACTGAATCCCTTACTCCTTAAGGGATTAACTGTTCCCAAAGGAACATCCTTCTAAAGTTAATATTGGTCACCTATTAAAGTAGAATAGAGGAACACACAACCCCAAAGTATAGAAATCACCACTGCCGACTGCTAACCCTTTTGCCTGTGTTCATGAGCATGGTAAAAATCTATCCAGACAGATGCAGTGGATTCAGACCACCCCAGATGAACAGTGGGTGTTTCTCAAGTCGTGGAGAGCTATTTCAGTTCCTTCAGACAACTCTCTAGTCAACTTGAGCTCCTCCCATCTCAGGCCAATGATAAGAACAAGCCAGATACAACCTCCCAGCACTTAGACTGAGGGATGCTACAAGCCTGAAGTATCCACCGAGTACCATAAGACCTCAAAGCAGTACTTTAGAAGAAATGACGCATAGGATGCTTCTTTTCACTTCACTCCTAGCACTGGCCTTCCCAGGTACCTATCCCGTCCTGTTCCTGAGCTGCTCTCTTGGAGGCAGACCCTTGACTGCTGTGGTTTTCTGTTGCAGGGCTTGGAGGAACGGACTGGATCTCGTCCCAGGAGACATGGGTATCTGAGGCAGAAGGGAGTCCTGTGTGCTTGCGCTGTAATTACAGTGTCTCATCCGCACACTATGCCGTCCTTCACTGGTTTCGACAGTATCCAGACAAGGCACTGGAATATATTCTCCACAGAGGGTGGGGAAACGCTGAAAGGGGGGTTGCTAATTTTGCCCTAGAAAGGTTCTATTCAAAGAGTACAGCGAATTCCATAGACCCGCTGATCACAAACCTGATTCCTGCTGATACGGCCCTTTATTTATGTGCATTGGCAAGCACGGAGACAACATCCCACCAGGCAGCCACACAGAAACCTCAGGCAGAAGGCATGGTGCACACAGCTAGTAAGTCTTTGCTTTGATTTGGTTTTGGTTTTGGTTTTGGTGTTTTGGTCTTTCTGCAAAAGACAGCATGGTAGCTAGGAGACACTAACTTTGCACAAAGCATGGAATGGACTGTCAGTATAAGGAAAACATTTCTGGGGCTTGGGAATTTGAATCGTGATGCTAGATCATAACCCTAGCTCATGGGCTATTATAATACTTGGGCTAAACAAATCCTTTCTCCTGTTTCCTGCTTTGGCCATGTCCTAGCGTGCTTGGATTGTAGCATAATAGAGATTAACTCTGAGTTATCAATAATGCAACAGTGTTGCATTAAAGAAAGAAATGAAAAGACTTCCCTCTGGAGTCTTGGTCCACAAGCGAGTCCAGATTTGAATTCTCTACTTCCTGCTCCTTAGGTCTCCAGTCCCCAGGTCATGAGAGGGAGGAACCTTCTGCCTGCCTGCGGGCTATTCTGTGAGTCTATTTGTTTCTGTGTGTCTATCCCTGTGTGTATGTCTGCTGTATGAGCAGTCTCTGTGTGTGTGTGTGTGTGTGTGTGTGTGTGTGTGTGTGTGTGAGAGAGAGAGAGAGAGAGAGAGATCTGTATGTGTTTGTTTCTAACTCTGTGTGTGTGTGTGTGTGTGTGTGTGTGTGTGTGAGAGAGAGAGAGAGAGATCTGTATGTGTTTGTTTCTAACACTCTGTGTGTGTGTGTGTGAGAGAGAGAGAGAGAGAGAGATCTGTATGTGTTTGTTTCTAACACAAGGCTTTGCTCTGTATGTATTGAACAGCATGAAAAACATCACATGGGGAAGGAATTGGAGACTTCACAGAAATTTGTTTAAACAGATTTTTCACAAGAGATTAAGTCACTGGCTCCAAATGAGGCTTGTCTTATAATTGTTTCAGGATGCCTGTGCATTTGAATTAATTTAACGTACACATAGAAGAAATGAATACTTTCTGATTTTTTTTGAAGTTACTATAAAATAGATAAAAATGTAGGCCCTCTCTGCCCAAGGCACCCTGTTATCTCTTCTCAATGTTTTGAGTTTGTGAAGTACATTCAGGCCTATTATCAAAACTTAAATAAATATATACATATATTTATATGCACATACTCATGAAAATAGAAGCTATGACTTCATGGCATCTTTACATAACTGTAAATACTTAGAGACCAAACATTTTCTTCTTTAATTCCCTCCTTCAGTCATGGCAAATGCTCATTATTATCAACCCCGTTTGGACTCTTCCATCAGGATCTGCTTCTTTAATTACTGGACCCTATGTAATCATTATGAAATGGCACTAATTTTATTTTTCTCCCACATTTTTTCACATGCCTCACTTTCGTCCTGCTTGGTGCCACTGAATAATCACAGTACCACAGAACATGTTAGACCAGTGGTTGCCAGAATCTAAGGATCAGTAGCCTGAGGTAGATATGGGTCTGCAAGTTCCCACAGATGCCACGCCCCTACCCACACACTCAGAGGAACTCCACACCATCTACGTACTGCGGGGCAGGGTACTCATGCTTCATACATTGTTTTCTATTCTTCCTGCTGTAACAACGGATCTGACAAAGGCAGCTTAAGGAAAGTATTATTCAGGCTTGTGGTTTGAACAGACACCGTCTATTGTAGCACAGAATCTATGGGATTGCAGAATTGAAGTGGGTGTTATGCAATATCTGCTGGCAGGAAACAGAGAGAGGTGGATGTTGGTGCCAACCATGAGGCTGTCCCATGATGTCCCATGATGGTTGCTTTTCATTGACTAACTGCGTTTTATAAGCACCCAGGAAAGATACACATAGGTGCGTCCATGAAGGTTTCCAGAGAGGTTTAACTAAGGAGGAAATACTCATCATGGATGTGGGTGGCACCACCCCACAATTCTGAGAAAAGGAGCGAGCAGCCATGTCCCTCTGCTTCCTCACTGAGATCACAGTGTGGCCATCTGCCTCAGGCACCTGCCCCGCAGTTAGAGCTTCCCTTATCATAATGTGTTTCCTGCCATAGTGTACTCCACTGTGAGCCAAACCAAGTCCTCCTTCCCTCGTGTTGCTTTTGTCAAGTATGGCATCACCGCAGCGACACATGATGAGCCTCATATTGTTCTAGAGAAAGGGTCTAAGCACTGAACGTCTAGGGGACGAGGCGATCCGTCAGTCTACATTTCTAGGCAACAGAAGCTCTCAGTTCTCGTGAACATTGCTGTATCAGAAAGTTTGGCTGTGTCCACGAGGAAGACCACCGCGAATATGGTGAGTGAACTCTCTCACCTCAGAGCTTTGCTAATCCTCCTGCAAATATGTCCCGTTGGCCGTTCTTCTTGCTTTGCTAACCAAGATCTCTGTATGGTTTGAATATAAAAAAAACTTCCCAAAAGCTCATGTACTGAATTGTAGGGACATTGATGGTGGCTGAAAATTTGAGAAAATCTAGAGGAAATAAGTTTCTGAGACATCTCCTTCAGGCTGTATCTTGGCCTGGATCTCTCTATCTATCTATCTATCTATCTATCTATCTATCTATCATCTCCCTTCCTTCATCTCTCACCTTCTCTTTCTTTGTCCATCACTCACCTATGCCCTGAGACAAGATGCCTACACTGTCACGTGCTCTCTGCTCTATTTTTCAGCCTCAACTCACACCAAAAACAATGGAACCAACCTACTCTGGACTGACATCTCTAAAACTATAAAGCAAAATAAATCCTTCTTTCCTTAAATTGTTCACCTCAGATGTTTGTCACAGAAGCAAAATGTCTGATTAATACACACATGAAAAAAAAAAGACCTACAATTAATCAGAGTTTGACCATAACTATGTGGCTCTTAAGCTTTAGAATTAGTTTGGGAAATTTGCTGGTATTTAGAGAGGCAGGCTAGGAAAGGCTTAGAATGCTAGAAATTGAACCTAATGTGTGGTCAGGGTGATTATGGTGGGAGCTGAGAAAATCCAAATGCCAATAAACATGCGGAAAATGAAGAGCAGCCATGATACTTTAGGTGGGATGGAACACTCCACTGGGACCTGGACTGGATGCTAATCACATTCTGGCAAAGAATTGTCTCCACTTTTTCTAAGCCTTAACATATTATGGGAGATTGGATTGAAAAGTGATGGACTAATTAGAATGCTAAAGGAAATTTCAGGGCAGCCCACCAGTCAAACTGTGACTTAGTTTCCCTTGCTGCTCTTCACCAAGTTTCCATTGAAACAAACACAAGCAAAAGCAGAGGGGATCAGTTCTACACTGCCACCTGAGGCTTTTTTTTTTTCAGAGACTCTTAAGAGGGAAAACTTTAATAAGGAAAACCAATTCTTGGCTGTGTTGTGGAGAAGAGTTTTTTTTAGGATGAGCCAATACGAAGTGGAGCTTAGTGAAAGAGATTACAATGGGGACTTCAAACATGGGCGTGAAGAGAGACCAGCGCTCAAGACAGGAGAAGGCACACCCGGGATGACACGCAGTGGCCTGACTCACAGCAGCAGCAGTTTTCTCCAGATGTTGGTTGTCTTATTCCTCATAGACTCTATCTGCGTCACTGTCTGTCAACTTTCCTGGTTACTGGGGATTCTGAAATACCTTGAACTCTGCTGCGGCCTCTCCGCCCTTTGTAACTTGTGTGTAACGTGTGAGCTGAGAAATAATATTAATTGGAATTCAAGAACCTGTAATCAAGTCAGCCTGGACTGTCAAGGAAAGTGGAAATATCAGCAAATCGTGCCAATGAAGCCGCCACACTTTCCTTGTGAGTTCATTGTTATTCAATAGCCTCTGACAATTATGAAAAGTCACAAAGAACTTATGTTTCCAACATTCTGCATGTACAGCAAAAGTGTGAGGTAGATTTGTGAGAAGTATTGTCAGAGTTAGGAGTGAGAGGTGAGTGTTCAAAACTCAAAGATGGATCATGGTGGCCCTACGAAGGCACAATTTGTTTATCGTCTCTGACATTTTTGTTAGATATGTTGTTTTGTGACACGTTTTTTATGAAAAGACACAGCACACACATGTCTACTCACCCCAGAGACGTAGTCCACAGTAGACAGAGTACGTATATCACCTAAGTCCAACTTGGTGAACCAATGGATCTTATTAAGGTTACTTACAGGAATATGGGTGAAAGGTTGCTTGGAAATCAGAAATGACTCAAAGATAGCTGCATCACCAGAAGCCCACCTCAGCGTGAGTGACAGCTCATAAAAGCAGGAAACCTGGGACAAACTATGCACCCTCCAAGCAGCCTGACAGACTAGAGAGTGTCCTCTCAGGTCAGCGCCATTGATTTCTGCTTCCTTCAGGCTGCTTGGCTGGTCTCAGAGTCGTCTTCTGAGAGCTTTGGCTCCTCTGAAAGTCATCTTTGCAACTTGGCTAGTCTGAGAGTGACTCTCAGCAGTCTTTACCATTTATTCTTGGAAACAGAGGGGCTAGTGAATCTGGTCAGTTTTAGGGACTTCCTGAAGCTATTTTGAATTTTTTTTCCTGTATTGGTGAGTTTCCCTGCTGAATGGAAAGTTTCAATCTTGAGAAAACTGCTGCTCAGCACATGTCTGTAAAGAAACATATTGCCTCTTTGGCCTGTGAAGCCTCCTGAGCAGCACCAGGGAAGCCAGACCAGAGGCACAGAGAAGGAGCCTCTTTTCATTTGCCCCTCTGGGGCACAGCTTCTGCTTGCACTGGGAACAGACATTGGCATCATCTGGGTGATTAGGCATCAGTGACAGCATCACAAAGGCTTCCACTCAGATCTGGAGAAAGGCCTGGGAGTCCAGGCAATATATTGCTAGGGTCAGGATCCCTACAGGTGGCCACTGAGAGAGTGGCTCTGAAAACACAGTGGAGACCTTAGGAATGTGGAAAATCTTGCCAAAGGGTATAGGTTGAGGAGCAGGGCCGCCCAAGGGAGATGTTGCTACTGGGGGTCACTATCTGATCAACTATTTCTAGGTTCTTGACATCTTATTGAAAGGATAGTAGAAGTGCACACACAAACAGTAAAGTATCCGAACGCATTATTTAAGGAGACAGTAACAGGACACAGATCAGGGGAGCAGTATTCTACCTGAGCTGCAGTGGATAAGTGTGTTATTACTCTTTGTGGCCTCTTTTCATGGGATGCAGGAGAAGAAGCAATTGGTGGAGTTTAAGGTGGAAAGAGGGACACTGTTAGAAACTGAACTTGGGCCACTTGTGTCTTAAAGAACCTAGCTATATCCTTGCTATGTCCTGCGGGTATGAGTGAGGCTGGACTTAAAGGGGCCAACTAAGCTGGTGGAGGGTGTTTCAAGATAGAATTGTAGCCTTCAGCCTGGTTTTAATCATGGTTTTTCTCACTGCTCTCATCCAAGTCAGAGAAAAGGGGAAAGTGTAAAGATTTTAAAATGTGACATTTGGTGAGGAAAGGTGTGTGAGGAAATTTTACATTGTGAACAAGGCAAGTGCAGATGACAAGCATCTGTAATTATTAAGGATAACCCCCACACACACACTCTCCCCCTCAGAACAACAGAAGTGCTCGGTCTGCAAGAACCCACCCATTAAAGGCTTCCACTTGCAAAAATGCAAATATGTTCGAAAGGAGAAGCCCAAACTGAGGATTAAACAGAAGAGGCTCCCTGGCTGGAAACAATTGCCTAGAAAACTGGTTTTTGCACATTCGGTCATCAAAGTACAAAGGGGCCACTTACACCTGTGATCCCGCGAGGGCACGCTGCATCTCTAGCTGGCCACAGAACTTGGGAGGATTGTCCACATGGATGCTGGTTTTAAAACCACGAAAGCTGCAAGATTGAGTCAATTATGGAGCCTTGCTCCACAGATGCAGAGAGCTGCTGAGGCCAAGCAATGCGCACAAATGTCAGAGTCTCTGGGAAGAGGTTCTGAGTGATCACTGTGAAGATGGAACCTAAATTGCAGCAGATAGCCTAGGATATTGAAGATGACAGAACATGGGATATCACTGAGGAAAGCTGCAAGCATCCGGTGGAGCCGACACAGAGAGGCTGGGTGCTATAGCTAATATAGATGGGGGTACAGGGCTTGCCCACATCCCTTGGTAGCCAGGTGATTTCACCACAAATCACAGGTGTGTGACACGAAGATGCAGGCTTTTCTCTTTCTCCAGATGGGGGTCTTGCTTTGGTACAGCTGCTCCTTGATGTGCCCTCATCTCTCCCTTTTGGAATGTTAATGTTGAATCTGTGTCACTGTATGTGGGAAGTGGGCCACAATTTTATGTTATAGGGACTCACAGATAATAAACCACCCGAGTCTCAGAAGAGACTATGTGCTTACACTTTTGAACAGTATTGGAACTGCTGAAGCCTGTTGGCTTTGTTTTTTTAACAATTAAACTTTATTGTACAACCCAACTAGTTTACACAAGAAGGAAAATGGTTTAAAGAGAAAAAAGAGTGAACCTTCCAGTATTCGTTCCACGGGACGGGTCCCTAGGTGTCTCTGGCCTGCGTGCTGATCCGGCCTGTTCGCTGATCCTCTTCCTGATCCACGTGCCTGCGCTCAAGCCGGATCTGACCCTGCTGCCCCTCACTGCTCTCTGCCTGCCTGTCTCACCTGCTAAGGGCGGTCTCCTTCTCTCATTGAGGGTCGATTAGAAAAATAATAGTCCAGGTGGAGTCCCCAGGCCCTGAATTCCAGGCCCAAGATGGCTCCACTCAGTCTATCTCAGGGAGTATCCATGGTGTGTCCAAGGGTTAAGCCCTCCAAGATTGCTTTCACCTGTGACAAGGCTTACAGTCTTTCCCACAGAAGCCTATGCGAACTGTCACCTCGTGGCTGGACGCCTCTTACATTATGAGATGGTAATGAGCCTATGTGAACAGAGAAGTCATGACAAAACGGATGAGTCCGGTGTCAAGTTGATAAAGGGTGGAGTTGTGACGGTTCCGATTGATTGCTAACCTGACAGGATATGTAGCCTCCTGGCAGGTAAGCCTCTAGGATGCCTCTGTGAGGGGTTGATTATTTAGATTGGATTACTTGAAGCAGGAAGGCTGCCTTTGGGTGTGAATGACATTTCATAGGGGTCCTGGACTAAATGAAAAAGAGAGTAGCAGACCTAAGCAGCATCACTCATCCTGACTGCAGGTGCAAGGTGACCAGGACCTCATGATCCTCCTGCCACTTGGCTTCCCTGCCAGAGGCTTCATCGGATACTTTGTTGCAGCCACCAGTATCTCACAGAGGGTGAGCTAAAAGCAGAGGGTGAGTGAGAGTCTGGCAAACGGTGGCATGTTACATTCTGAAGAGAAATGACTGAAGACACGGGGAAGCTCAAATGGCATAACAAAATGACTACAAAGCCAAGGAGATCAGAAATAGTATGGTTTTTTTTTTGTTTTTTTTTTTTAAATGCACAATAGCCTCAAGCTCCCTGGTAAGAGAGGAGGCCAGCACTAAGGTAAAACTAGTGGTGGAAGGGTGGCAGGGAGCACAGTCAGTCATCATCTTCAGTTGTGTATCCACTGGGAAGTCCACTACGCTTCCATGAACAGTTCAACTCTGTGGTCACATACATGACACTGCTTAAACTCAGTGGGCCTCAAATAATGACAACAATTCATGAATGTGGAAGGGGACTCGTAGGGAGGAGGTAAGAGTAATAGGGTGGGCAGGAAATTAGAAAGATAGACTAATGGTAATTAGAATGTATAAATATATAAGCATGGACATAGGAGAGATCTACTTATGAAGAGGAAAGGTACAAATGGTGAGGAAGCATGCAAGACAAAGCAATGGGGTGTGAAAATGATCACAGCACGTGACACACATGCTTGGAAATGCCATAATAATGAAGCCCATTATTTTTTAAGTGAGCATAAGCTTATATTAAGAAAATATTTTAATCCTACTAATAATGTAACAGGTTGAGACTCGGTTCCTGCTAAGGTTTAGTCTGCTGACGTGAGCAGTTTGAGGCTGTATGGTTTTGGTTTGGGGTTTTTTTTTTTAATTTCCCTCTCCCTGTCTCTGGCTTGATTTCACATTCTTTGTCTATGGATGTTTTTCCTCCTTTCTTGAGGGTTTTGAACAACTCACAACTGTGTATTTGCTGTAATTCCCTGGAAAAATCAGTATGTTTCAGAGAGCAGGTGCTTGACATAGCTAGCATGCCATCTGCCAAGAACAGAAGTGTTTGTCTTAGCTCACGTACACACACTGCAGCACTGGTGAAGGCCTGAACTTACTAAGTGTTCCATATATCCCAGCTGAATTAAATCAGAAGACAAACTGTAATGGGAAATAAAGCATAAAAGATGTTTCTTACAGCACATACAATATAAAAAGTATCTAAGTAAGATATAAAACTGAAAACTTCAATTTCACGTCAAGTTAAAGTATCACTAAATATTCCAAAGTTTCGCCTCTTAGATGAAAAGCATTTGTGCTATTGAATCATGATGTATTTTGGAATACTCCGGTATAGAATTTGTTCCTCACAATCTTACAAAAATATGCCATTAGAGACCACACTTGGGCCAGAGCACAGCTCATTAGTCCAGCGCTTCTCCAGCACTCAGGCACTGGCCTATGTCCTCCGGTGCCATAAAAATAAACAGAACTTATGTCTCAAAAAACAAATTGTGGGCAGGAGAGATGGCTCAGTGTTTAAGATCGCTGTCTGACCAGGAGAATACAGGCCATGGAATCAACTAAGCAGGGCTCATAGGCACTCACAGAGACCGAAGGGGCAATCGCAGAGCCTGCATGGGACTGTGCTGGGTCCCCTGTATACATGTTATGGTTATTGGCTTGGTGTTCTTGTGGGAGTCCTGACAGTGGGCGTGGGAGCATCTCTGACTCGTTTGCCTGCTCTTGGGACCCTTTTCCTCCTGCTAGATTGCCATGTGAGGGTTTGTGCCTGATCTAGTTGCATCTTGTGTAATGTTTGTTTTATGTCCCCAGGAGGCCTTCTCTTTTCTGGTGGTTGGTGGAGAAGGACGGGCGTGTGTGTGTGTGTGTGTGTGTGTGTGTGTGTGTGTGTGTGTGTGTAGTGGATGTGGGACAGAGGAGAGGTGGAGGGAACTTGGAGGAGTGGAGGGAAGGGAAGCTATGGTCTGGATGTATTATATGAGAAAAGGATAATTTTTTAAATCATTGTCTGCTCTTGCATTGATTCCCAGGACCCGCATGTCATCTCTCATCTCCACCTCCTTTTCCAGAGGATCTGACATCCTCCTCTGGCATCTTCAGCCACTGCATACACATGGTGCGCAGCCACACATGCAGGCAAAACACATGGATACACAACTTTTTTCTACCTCAAATGCATCCAGAAAGTTCCTCTCACTAGATTTCAAAAAGCATTTGATATATGTGGACATGGTATGAGGAATAGAAGAACACTCCCTGAATCTGATATAAATAATCTGCTAAAATGTCACAGGAACTGACAAAGTAGACTGAACATTGCACTGAACAGACAAAGTAGAAAACATCTATGTATTCAGGGACCGATAAGTAGTAAAATTTCATCTATATTGCAGAATACTATTAAGC
The DNA here is from genome assembly GCF_903995435.1 of Acomys russatus. NCBI lineage: Eukaryota > Metazoa > Chordata > Mammalia > Rodentia > Muridae > Acomys > Acomys russatus. The sequence continues at coordinate 25,957 of NW_026131718.1, forward strand.
CACTAATGAAGAAGAGGGTGTGGATTTTCAGGTAATGATGTGGTGAGACATGTAATATGTACTATTCAAATAAAAAAGACACATATAACAAGCTTTCATTTTCTTGCAAATGAAAATATCTTTAAAATTCATAACCAAATTTGAACATGCATTCTCTCATGAAAGAGAACTCAAGGCAGCATGAGTCTGAGGAAGCTAGTCACATGACAGCCAAAATCAGGAAGCAGAGAACAATGAATTCATATGCTCCGTTTATTTTCTCATTTTGATGGAGTCCAACATGCCCAGTGAATGTTTCCACCCACAGTGGATTCTGAGCAAGCCAGCAGCACATGGCATCCACACGGTTTCAAAACATTCTGTGGTCCAACTTACAGTGCATACACACCTGAAAGAAAAACACTGAGGTAAAGGGTTGTTATCTATATACTGCAAGTTTGTTTTTAAATATCTTGGTTTGTCATTCAAAACAAATACCTTTTATAATCTCTGAAGGAGTAGACATGCATGTATCATTCACAAAAGCATTCAGCTGGGCTCTCATATGCAGATCCTAGCTTTTAATTATATATATATATATATATATATATATATATATATATATATATAGTGTGTGTGTGTGTATGTGTGCACCCAGGTATAGGTCATGCAACTTTTTTAAAGGAAAGGATCTTTAAGGAAGAAAGGTCATAAGATAGAATGTGTCCACAAGCATAGGAGAGGCAGCAGGCTGGGGGAGGAGAGTCAACAAACACAAAATGTCATGAAAATTCCATAATGAAACCCATTATTTTACGTGATAATTACAGAAAATACAAAAAAGAAAAACATAGAAAAAGAAAATGTCTTTCCTTACATTTAAACCTTGCAGATACATTCAAGTGTTCTATGCTAATATTCACCAGCCAACAATGGCTGAATGAGTAAAATGACTGGTTATGTGTACATGTAGGTGTGACGGGAAGTCCATATTCATGCGAAAGCACATTTCCACCCACCACAAGGAAGAATTGTAATTCAAAGCTTTTTAAGATCAAACAGACAGCTATGATATAAAATATTCCATTTTATAAGAAATAGTCAAAGAAATGAGATGTCCATTTTTCCAGTGCTATTAGAGAAAGAATAACAAAGTGATATCTCTTCTAAGAAAAGTAAAAATTGACATTTTATGCTGAGGGAAAGCTGCATAAAGAACTGACGAACCAAAAAGCTTATTAAAATTACAATGTACTTTTTAACAATCACATTCAACTTTATACAAACTGCACTCCAGCATCTTCTGTGTGTGCCAGGGGGAGCTGGCCTCATGAAATCTCAACAAAAACAACATGGTTACTTTATTGAGACGTTCATATCAACACCACTAGGTAACATGCCAACATGGATGGGGGGCTCCCAAAAGGCTGCATTCCTAGATGACAATTACTCAGGAAATCAAAACATCTTAAGTATGACTGCTTATAAGAGACAGTGTGGGAGTTGTTAGGGTAACATAAAAATAGAAGCCATTACAGTAAAGAAGCTAAGCACAGAGACAGAAATTAGAAGTGAACCCAACTATTCTGAAGACAGATTCTTGCCTGCGGGCATACACAGCTTTCTCATTTTCTTTAAAATTTGTGTTCTACTTTTGTTTCTACTCTGAAAACAGCTACATCTTTGTGCACGGCTTTGGGGGTTTCGTTAACACTTTAGTTTAGGAGAGGACGTGTTTGGCTACACCCATAAAATTCATGACACTGTTGCACCAGTCAGAGTTATCATGGCATCATGTCGGACAGTGACTACTGTGGCTTGCACGGTTGGAAGGTTGGAAGCAGCCTGCGTATAGCCTTCCGGCACATCCCTCCGTGTTCTATGTAAGTTTGTGATAGCTTCAACAGCAGGGTCTTATCAGGTCCTGTAGAGGATCAAGAGCAACGGCAATAGCCTGTACTGTTTAGGGGTCTGCACAAGCCTGGCCAACTCCAGAAGAGGTGATCCATTTCCATCACTGCTGATTTACTAGCCTGTGGTAGTAGGAGAATTGTCCTCCCCTCCCATGCCCTCATTGTGGGGCAACTCCATTTAAACTCCTTTAACAGGTGCACATGTATGCTTCAAGAACGGTCTACAGTAGTATGTTTCTATATATAGGCCTTTTTCAAGAGGCCTTAAGTGTTAGTTATCCCTTCCCATACTCCCCCTCCCCTGCTTCTCACCCCCCACCCCCACTTAATCCTTCCCCTGTCATTCCCCATTTATAACACTGCAGTCTCTCTTCTTTGCCTTTAAGGCGGACCTGTCCCGCCCAGTCCCTGACTGGTTTCCTGACCTCAATGCGCATGCCAAAGGAAACCCACCCAGTGAAAGTTTCAAAACTACTACCTGAATCTCAGAGGAAATGTGCAATACTCTTTCAAAGTCTAGGTTACCTCACTCAAGGCAATTGTTCAGAGCTCTGTCTATTTACCTTTGAAATTAATAATATTCTTTCTTTCTTTCTTTCTCTCTCCTTTCTTTAAGGTGGAAAACTAGCCTTGTTGTCCAGGCTGGCCTCAAACTCACATTGATCCAACTGCATCAGCATCTCCAGTACTAAAGCCATGCACGGTCACACTGGCTATTTTTTTTTTTTTTCTTAACTGCTGAATAATAGCCTACAGCCCAATGTGCCACATTTTCATTATACATTGATTGGATGATTTACATCTAGATTATTTCCATTTCCTGGTTATTGTGCTTAGAGCAGCGATGAAGAAACACTTTCTGGTTGGACTTAAAGCCTCCTGAACAGGATACAAGCCATACCTGGCACTACTGCCAGAGCCAAGAACCTGCGGCTAGTTAGTAGGAATCTGTTCGTATTATTCTGATAAACAGATATTGCATGAAACCGACTCCTAATGACTTTTCGTAATATGCACAGTGAGTCTGTCAACCCTCATCAGAGAAACTTCTTCTTGCTGCAGATGGCAGTTAGCACAGAGACCCACAACTTACCAACATGCAGAGAATAAGAGACTGCGCAGCGGTGAAAACCCAGCTTAGCTCTTTGCAGAGACCCTCCAAGCCGCCCCTTCTAGCCTTGTCCCCATTCTTTTTTGTCAGCCATCAATGCCTGTGAACGCTTTCCACCAGTGATCCGCAGTGGTCACTCAAGGCTGGGAACCACATAGGTGACTCTCATAATCCTTCCTGCCCTCCATTATGACCTCGCAAGTTTCATATGCAGTTCGGTAGCAGCCTGCTTGAAGGTGCCTCTCCTTCCACCTCAACTCCAGTCACTGAAGACTCCATCTCTTGGTACTAGCTCAGGGTTCCCCCTAGCTCTTTAATCCCTGTCTCTCCAGCCAGACATACACTTCACACTTCCACTCCCAGGGTCTTCCTACATCTTTCCCACAGATGAAAATGTATTGTATGAAATTCTCTAAGGACTAATTTTTAAAACGAGGAAAAGAGGAAGACAGAGTTGGGTGGATAGGGTAGGATAGGTAGATCTTAAAGGAGATGGGAGGTAGAGGATATACGCTGTATTAAAATCTCAAGGGAATAATGAAAGTTCATTTTAAAATATCCCATATGTACTGGCTAGTCTTGTGTCAACTTGACACAAGCTACACTCATTTGGGAAGAAGAAATGTAAATTGAGAAAATTTCCTCACCAGACTGGCCTGTTGGCAAGCCTGTGGCACATTTTCCTGGTTGAGGGTTGATACAGCAGGATCCAGCTCTCAGTGGGCAGTACCACTCCTGGTGGTCCTGGATGCTCTAAGGGATCAGACTGGGCAAGTCATTCAAGCAAGCCAGAAAGCAACACTCCTCCTCAGCCTCTGCTTCAGTCCCTGTCTCCAGGTTCCTGCCATGCCTTGAAATCTGCCCTGACTGCCCTCATTAATGGACAGGCCTTTCACATGGTTGTGTAAGAGAAATAACCCTTTCCTCCCCAAATTGATTTTGGTCATAGTGTTTTATTACAGTAAAAGAAACCCTAACTAAGAAACCTTGTTATTTGAAATATATGTGGAAAAAATGAACAAGAAGAGAGATGGAGAAAGACAGATTTCTAAGTACATTACAACCTGTAAATCCAGCTCCACTTAGAGTTGCAAAAGTCAAAATACTGTCTCACTTTGAAATTCTTCCACTTACAGACAAAATTATTATGGCCAAAAAGAAGAGAGACACTTACAGTCTCCTGTACTTAGATCTGAATTTGCAGTTCATAGATACCCCGTTCAGCCAGACTGAACAGCGTGACGTCAAGCAGATCACAATCGTGACAGATCACAACAGAGTGACGTCAAGCAGATCACAATCATGACAGATCACAACAGAGTGACGTCAAGCAGATCACAATCGTGACAGATCACAACAGAGTGACGTCAAGCAGATCACAATCGTGACAGATAATCGCTTTATTGAACCTACAGCTGTCTACCAATTGGGGTAGGAAAAATTAGGAAAGTGTTAAAATTTACAATTACAGTGAGCCACAGAAGATAGCTCCTTGTCTGCACTTGTTTCTATGTTTCACTTTTGCCTGTTTTTGTTTCTGTGCTGCCATGTGTGTTCCCCCGTCAACAATCTTGTTTTCAACATTGTTAATGACTTGGACTCATAGTTTGGATTGCTTACTATTCCTTATCATTGATACACCAAATAAAGCACTTTGGTTTTCCTATTCTGGTGACTCATATCCAATTTTTACTCATTTAAATCACGTTATCATAAACATCTTTAAGTATACAATGTAATCCAGATTTTTCACCATGTCTTCAGGACAGCATGCTTGAACTGGGTTTGCTGCGCTTTGTCTGCTACTAAAAAGCTTTCTAAATTCATTCCAAGTTCATTACCTCCTTTCCCCTTTTCTTATGGACCCCATTCTGGTCACCCCTTACTCCACTGCACCCACACACACACGTGTGTGCGCACATACACGCGCACACACACACACACACACACACACACACACCTTGCTGAGGCAGCAGGAGCTTCTAGCCCTGCAAATCCAGTGATATTACCATCGCTTACCTTACTGAGCTCTCTCAGAAGCATTGGATGTGATGCCTCTTCTCTCCTTGCAATGCCGTCACTTGAGTTCTGGGTGATCACAAGCTCTGGTCTGCTTGTGGCCCCCGAACAGCCCCCTCTGCCTCATTTTCTGGTTCAGCCTCACTTCCTGAGGCTCATTTCTGAAACACACACTTGATCTATGCTCGTTTTCAAGTGATCTCACCCAGAGATGTGGCTTCAATGCTCTCTGTGCCCTGGTGACTCTTGGCATCTCCATCCTGCCTCTCCCAGTTGAAATAAAGACTGGATTCATATGCTGTGTTGCCCGTGGTGCCATTGCCATGCATGACTAATGGACATGCAGAATTTAGCATGTCAAATACACAATGTCTAGCTTCCTCCCATGAGATCTGGCTTCACCATTGCTGATCTCGATAAAATGGCAAATAATTTCCCTAATTACGACAGATGAAAATCTTGAAATCTTATTTAACTGCTTTTTCTCCCACAACCTATGTTGTAAGGCTGCCCAGTCATGTAAGATTTCTTTTCTGTCAGGATAAATCTGGTATCATTTTTTAAAAATCAAAATAGGACGCTACAGGATGGGTCCAGTGACATCCAAGCCATCTCATTGTCATTCAATGACAGATGAAAGATACAGAACTTTGCCTGAAGGTTGATGCTTAACTGATATATATACCCTGTCATTCATATTTCTGTTACTCACAGAAACCTGAAGCCGATAGAGGGTGTCTCTTTGTTTGGTACCAAGATCTTTTTTCCACCAGGAAGCAGTGCACTATTCAGGAAAGTCGAGATTTGAGATACGTTCTTTCCTTGGGTGGTCCAAGTGACAGTGGTGATGATAGACTTGACCTTTGAACTTGCAGAATGCTCCCCAGTGGAGCAGTTTTAGGCAAGTCTTCCCACCACTCCATATTGACAGAGTCGCTGTAGTCTAGACAGGCTCCTGATCTGAAATGCGATGACAATTACACCGTGTCTACCCCAGCCTCCAGCTGTCACCCCAGCAAACTTACTGGAGTCATTTCTCCCACGGAGCTGAGAGGCTGTCTTTGTCATATGTTCAATTTCCATGCACAATTAGGCCCAACTAGACCATTTATCTAATCTGTCAAACTAGGCTTAATTTTCATTTAAGAATCCCCCACCCTGTGTGTTTGATGGAAGTAGAAAGGGAAAAGTGAAGGGGAGGAAGAGATTTTAAGGGAGAGGGGAGGAAGGGAGGGAAAGATGGAGTTGGAGCACACGTGGTATGAAAACAAAAGTCTGTGACTAGCTGGAGAGAGGAAGTGATTAGCTAGATGAGGGCAAAGGGGAGGGGAGGAGAGGTGAGGGGAGGGGAGGGGAGGGTGCCAAGAGGAGTAAATAAGAACAAAGATGCCGGGGTCCTCCTCAAACTATGGCACCAGCCGAGGAAAATATAGGCAGTAAAGTTTGAACCCCTACCCAGACTAGCCGATGGACAGGACATTCTCCACCGTTAAGTGAAGCAGGAGATCTGACTTTCACACAAACTCTGGTGCCCCATATTTGACCATGTCCCTTGGATAGGGATGCCTGGTGGCACTCAGAGGAAGGATAATAGGTCATCAAGAAGACACTCGATACCCTATGAGCATATACAGGGGGAGGAAATCCCCCTCAGGAACAGTCATAGGGGAGGGGAATAGGGGGGAAGCAGGAGGGAGGGAAGAATGGGAGGATACAAGGGATGGGCTAACAACTGAGATGTAATTTGAATAAATTAATAAAAAAGACTATATATATATATATTAATAAAATAATAAAGTATTAAAAAAAAGCAAAGATGCCATAATGACACCTTGGTTTTGCATGCTAAAAAGGAGCAAAAGATTAATTTCTATAATCAACACCCAAGAAGCTCACAACTCCTTATTCCTCAGACTCTTGGAATAGAGATCCAGCCACTTACTTTATAGTCCTAAGAAGGACAAACAAAAGGAAGGTAGAGACAAAGTTGTCAGACTCTCATCCAGAAATATTGGTGCAGTGTAGACTGCTGCTCTGTATTTAATTCATTGCTGGTGCCCCAAAGAGGAGAGGAGGAAAAAGAGAATTGCCATGGGTTAGCATAAAGAAGAACCACATGCAGGGAGGAGCCAGCTCTGAGGACCGGCGAATGAGGAGAAGCAGCCCAGATGAAAAACGTGTGCAAGTATTTATGGAATTATGGGTGGGAAGTAGCCCAGATAGAAATAATTAAAGCAAGTGGCATGGGATGTGGAGCTGGGAGATAACAAGGTAGCTTAGGCGGGTACTTCTGCCCAGTTCCAGTGTTTAGTCATATTAAAAATCTAACACATGTCTGTGTCATTTATTGATAGGATGGTGAGTTAAATAATTAGCAGCCATAATATTTATATGCATTAATAGTAGATATTAATAATTCATTCTACAACAGAATACAGCCGAAGAAAATGTCCTTGAACGATGAGCGCTTACGATTAACAGGATGAGGACCAAATGCAAGAGATGGAGAGTTACCTTCATCCTTCATCTTTGCTCCTTCTGAGACATTCTAGCCCTTGCTGCAAACACATTGGCCAAAATGAAGAGTTTCAGAAACTAATATGTGAAATACCAGCAAAACCCAAATCTCCTATGCGTCCAAGACTAAATATAAGAATTCCTACATTTGCAATTGCACTGACATTCTCAGAGTTAGCTGATGACAGGCTGCTTTCTCCAATCTGAGACTATAATAAATTCTTGCTTTGTATTTTTTGTGATAGTTTAAAGTGGCTCAGGTTGAACCATAACAAAACTATGATAGGAAAAAGAATTAGCTGAGAAAAGGAATCCAGTTTTCCGTCAACCTATTTCTGCCTCTATAGCTGTAGCAAGCGCATGCAAGCAAGGAGCCGTCACAGATTTTCATGAAAGACCAAGAATGCGAGGAAAGGAATTGCTGGTGTTAAAATATCCAGTCACCATTTTCTGAGAAATTGCCATATTGATTTCCAAAGTAACTGTACAATTTTGCACTCCCACCAGCAATGGAGGAGTGTCCCCCTTGCTCCACATTCTTGCCAGTATGAGCTGCCATTCTGACAGGTGTAAAATGGAATTTATGACTCTTTTGTCAGCTTTTGGGGCCCTTCCCCTACTGGGTTGCCTTGTCGAGCCTTCATACAAGGGAAGGTGCCTAGTCCTGTTGCAACTTGATATGTCTTGTTTGATGTCCTTGGGAGGTCTGCCCTTTTCAGAAGAGAGATGAGAAGGAAGGGAGGTGGGTGAGGTGGGGGCACTGGGCAGAGAGGAAGGAGGAGAAACAGTGTTTGTGATGTAATATATGAGAGAAGTATAAATAAAAATTCCATTGAAATGTTATAAACTAAAGGATACATATTAAAGGATGTATATGCATATATATCCTTTAACGTATGCATAAATATATCCATCACTCTAATCACATATATTTTAGCACTTCTTTCCTTTGTTTTCTCAAACCCAAATTCCTACCTTTATTTTGCATTATTTCTCAGGTGCTTACATGTTCACAAACTTGGAAAGGCCTGATTTTCATCTACACAGTGTCATGTTTCCTCATACTTTTTAAAGGTAGGGTTAAAAAAATAAAACAATCACATGTAGTCTACAAAAATGGATATAAGTCTACTGCACATATATTTGTTTCTGAGCTAATATAACAATAAGCATTGGAAAACACTGGTAAAATATAAATAAAAGGAAATGAATTTTGATCCCTGGAAAAATGAAATAAAAATATTTATCTATTTTGGGGGAGAAAAGAAGAACAATGAAGAAGGAGGTTTGTGTGTGTGTGTGTGTGTGTGTGTGTGTGTGTGTGTGCATAGAGAAAGGGATGGTAGGGTAGGGAAGAGAAGGGACTGGGGAGGGACACATATGTATATGTGTGTGTGTGTGTGTGTGTGTGTGTGTGTGTGTGTGTGTGTGTGTGTGCATAGAGAAAGGGATGGTAGGGTAGGGAAGAGAAGGGACTGGGGAGGGACACGTGTGTGTGTGTGTGTGTGATAGATAGATAGAGAGAGAGAGATGATATGAGTTTAATGGGAGCTACCTTGCAAAGGGGATGTTGCTCATCCCAGAAGTGATGGCTTACCAATGAAAAACTAGCCCAGTGACAGATTTGGGATCCCTCCCTTCAGATTGCTGCTCAGAGGTATCCCAGAGGCCACCAAAACAATGCAAGCCATTGTCATTGATCTTGGCTGCTGTGGTGCTCTGAATAGGATGGCCACAATAGGCTCATGTATTTGGATGCTTGTTCACCAGGAAATGGAACTGTTTGAGAGGATCATGAGGATTAGGATATGTGGACTTGTCTGAGTAGGTATGGGTTTTCTAGAGGAAGTGTGTCACTTGAGGGTGGGCTTTGAGGTTTCAAAATCGCAGCTAGATGCAGTTATATCTTTGTGAGTGTCTCCCTGTCTCTGTTTCTCTGTATATCTGTCTCTCTCTGCTTGTGATAATGGACTAAGCCTCTGAAACTATAAACAAACCCCCAATTAAACTTTCTTTTTAATAAGAGTTGCCTTGGTCATAGTTTCTCTTCAGAGAAATAGAAGAACGGCCAAGAGAGCTGCCCACCAGAGCTTAATGGCAATACCCTACTTCTAAGGAGACCACACACAGTGATCATAGACATGGAGAAATTAGCTCTGTATTGGCCAGGAAATTTCTTCCTGGTACCTAGATTTCATAGTATTAAAAGGTAGTATATGGGCGGCTGTGGACAAAAATGTCATCAACGGTCTTACCCAGCTGTGAATTCTGTGACCCACAACAATGACTGCATGTAAAATGTGTCCATGGGTGAAATAATGAAACAAATATTTTGGAAATGACAACCCCTTTCTTGTTGTTAAGGATCTTTCTAGACTTAAGGATTATTCCACAGGAGGAAATGTATACCTCATACTGTAAATATGACCAAGACCTCATAGTTAGGACGCTAATAGTCCCAGGAGTAAACATACTATTTTGCTAAATGGACCTAGACTCAAACTGCCCTCTACATATCCCTGTAGCGTTGAATTAGTACAGCTCTCAACCCACATCAGAAAAGCTGCTTTGAACAGTAGGTGGTGCTCAGTGCAGAAACTCACAATTGGCCTAAGGGCAGATAATAAGCGTTTGTGTAGTGTTCCGCCACCACTGGAACACATCTACATCACACCCTTCCCAAAGGCTCAAGGATCATTGAAAGAAGAGAAGTTGGAAGGAGTGTAAGAACCACAGAGGTGTCTTCTAGCCATGACAAGGTCACTGCACTCATGAACATACAGTGGCTGTCACACAAGGTCAGGCCAGTCAACGCCCCCCTGTGCAGCGGGAAGGGGTTCATGAGCCAGCATCCCTATTTTAGGAGCTTTGCACAAGTGATAGCTTCTGAAGAGGGCGTATTCAGTTAATCCCAGTGCATAGAACCACATCCTGAAGTATATGGACAACACAAATTAGAGTCAATGGATTATCAAATGAAGGAGGAGAAGGAGGAGGAGAAAGGCATGAAGTTGAAGTGTTAGGGGGACGGAAGAGGAACTGGAAGGAGATAAAGTGTGAGTAAATATGGTCAAACTACATTGTAGAAAATTCTCAAAATATTAATATTTATTACATAATCTTTGTCTTACTAAAACAAAACATGGCCCATTTTACTTAAAATGTAAGAAGCTGTGAAAGTTCTATTTCTAGTAGAATACCGTCTGGAACAGTTAATCCAAACATTACTGAGCTAAAAATGCATAAAGAACTTGGCAGTATTTAAGTCTATGAAATTCATTGTACATCCATCCCCTACACAACCCTCTTATTCAATGTAGCATGGTGCACAGTGAACCATTGTGCATACAGCAACAGAAAACAAAGCCCATGCTTTAAAAAGTAAATTTAAAACTTTTCTATTAATATCTAATAATACTTGATACTTTCTAAATAAAAAGTTTTAGCAAAATGATTATAAATTTTAACATTACTCTTCTTTAATAGACTTATGGTACATAGAATTGAGGCAGCCTGCATTTGGTGATTTGGTTTAGTTTACTTTGGGTTCTGGTTTTTGAGACAGGGTTTCTCTGTGTAGCCTTGACTATCCTGAAACACACTATAGACCAGGCTGGCCTCGAACTCATAGAGATCCACCTGCCTCTGCCTCCCAAGTGCTGGGATTAAAGGCGTGCGCCACCATGTCTGGCCTTGGTGATGTATTTTTTTATTCATATATGTCCAAAGCACCCTTAGAGAGGGGTAGAGAAGAAGGAAACGTTGAGCATTTTCTTCACACAACAATGAAAACTACAGTGGCACACAGATTTAATTTGGAACCCTCGGGAGGAGACTGCGTAATAACTCATTATTCCAAAGTGCTCTGCAGGAATACAGCAACTTGTTCACCTTCTCAGGCAACTGCTAGTAATATCATTAACATTAACATCCCATGAATGTCTTTTCCTAGTTTGCTTTTCATCTCTCTATCTTCCTTTGATTTAATGTATTCATTTAACTTCATGTTTAAAAAAAATGAAAGAGGTTTTAATTTATATTTTCTGACTTGTGACAAAGCTGTCTGCTAACAACTAGAAAGAGGTGAAAGAGAGATGCCAGAGGGAGCGCAGGCACTGTTTCATTGACAATAAGATTTCCACCGGCTGTGAAAACAAGCTCCAAAGTGAAAAAATCAAACCTAGAACAACTAGCCAGACTACTGAGCACAGTCATTGCTGCGCCCCGAGGCCATCCTCTGAGGCTCCAGGAAAAAGAAAGTATGGGTCCTGTCCTGATGCCTTTGGTGTTTCCACTTTGTGTGCAGCTGACCTGTGAGTCAGGACAGCGGAGAATCCAGGAGGAAGCACACACGTGAGGAAAAGACCCACGGCCTTGGCAATGAGATATAGGGAGTAGTGACAATTCGCATCTTATTCTAAGAGGCATAGGACAGATAAGGAAAATTCTAAACATGAATATTAAAGCACTTTACGAGTGAAAGTCTCTTTTCTTTCTGCTTAAGCAGGATCACAGGGACAAGCACTGGTGGAACAGAGTCCTCCGTCCCTGACATTTAAGGAGGGTGAGGACTTCACACAGAATTGCAGTTCCCAAGACAGAGTTTCCAGTGTCCACAGTGGCTTAGGTGGGGTCCTGAGGCTGGCCTCATCGCCCTGATTGAAATGTTTCCAACGTAAGATAGAATATCAGTGGGAGATTTACAGCCAGGCTGGACAGAGGCGGCCAGTAATTTTCCCTGCTTGCCAACGATTGCAAGCTCCGAGACTCAACTCCGTTCTGTGGCATGAGCACCCAGTGGCCCCTCAGCTGCCTGCAGCCTTCACCTAAACCCTGCTGAGAGGCCCAAAAACACACCCTTTCATCCGGGGTTCAAGAGCATCTACCTCAGTTTTGCTAGGAGCAGAAGAAGATGTGAGAAGGAGTTGCAAACACACAGCAAACGTTTCCTTCCAGAACATGTACAACTAGACAATGCCTTCAAATCCTGTCCCCATGTAGTTTGCATCTCAGTGCGAAGCGCAAACCCACCAGTCAATACTAGAAAGAGAAAGCACCAAAAGACCAGCACGAAGGGCCTGCCTCTGAGCTTCTTTGTAGGCTTTCACCGAGATGCCACAATACGAACCTTGAAAGCCAGAACCATTCGATTCAGTTGCGAAAGAAAATATATTTGACATTTCAAAAGGATTCGCTTAGAAGATCAAGTGTAAAAAAAAAAAAGCCTACAGGGACTGGTATAAAACTGACAAAAGAAGTGGAAGGAGAGAACAGGTGAAAAGACCCTGCTTCCTGAGAGGTGACTTTGAAACCAGGGAGAAAGTTAAGGCTGTGCTCACAGGATATGGGCAGTGCGCCTTTGGAAAACAACAAAAAGCAGGTGCCTCGGTCTTTTCTAGAATCCGGAGCAGGTAGAGCGGTAGGAGGGGTACAGGACACTGTGCTGAAAGGGTGGTGTGTGGGGGAGGAGCAGTGAGCGTAGACACCAACCGTCCAGAGCACTGGTTCACATGCCATAAGCCACCAGGGAACAAGCCCTACATCATGAGATTCTCTGAGTGGCCACATGGATGACATGATCTGTACAGAGACTGCCAGCCGCCTCAGTCCACATCTGTCGCTCTGCTCCAGCAACGCTCATGAAACAGATCGTCAGGATGACAGCACCCAGTTCTCCACACCTCAGAAGCAGGGTTTCCCCCCTCTTACCAGGTCAGATCTAGCTGACGACTGCTAACAAGCACCCAACCTGTCACCCATAGACCACAGCTGAGTTTTTAATATGGAACTGCACCTGTACTGTTGTTTCTCAGCATTGAGACAAAACACTTCACAAGACATGGCTTAGTAGACCACCTCGGATAACAGTTTTGTGGCAGGGAAGGCATGGTGATGGGACCTGATCCTGTGGGCCGTATAGAAGCTTAGATAGAGTATGCCCTGCTCACATTTCAGTACCTCCTAGGGATAGAGAGGCCAGGGCTGGAAGTAAGGTGTGGCTGTGATCTTCAAGTCCTGTCCCCAGGGACCAGTGTTACCAGGTAGATCCATGTCAAGAAAACATCTACAATTTTCAAAACAAGCACCATTCACCAAGGATCCACTGTTCAACCACATAGGCCTGTGGGAGATGTTTTTGCTTTTACATCATGTTCTGGCACAGGACCATGTGGTTTGTGCTCATCTCATAATCCTTATGTGGTTTTTTTTTTAACTTCAAATGTCCTTTTAGTCTTACACTGTTCAAAAGTCCACATTCTTTCCTGAGACTCAAGTTAAATTTTTATCTAGGGGGCCCCTGTAGAATCAAAAGCAATTTACATATTTCCAATAGACAGTGGCTGAGACTCAGGGAAAGATGGGGACAGAACAAGGAAATATCGGACCAAAACAAGACAAAAAGCCGCCAGTACAAATATTATACCCTGCAGCTCCATTTCCGATGTCTGCGGCTTTGGGTGGCATCACCTGGTCTCCAGGGGGTTTCAGATGCCCTATACTTCCAGGCCACCTGCAGTGCACATAGCTCCTCCCTTGGGCAATCCTCTCTCAGTGAACTCTCTGCAACATAGGCTTTACCTTAACAGCTGATCCTAGTCACCATAAAGGTTAGAGCCAGGAAAATATGTCAAAAGCTCACTTGCGCATTTACATTTTTACCATTTCTTTTACAGTGGCTTTCGGAATATTTGTAGCGTTAGTTACTGTAAACAGGTAAGTGTGGCAACTATGACCTAGCAAGGCAGAATAAGCAGGGACTTAGCCTTCGGGGGAATCGGAGTCTAGGCCATTTCTTGAAGAAAGAAATCTTTAACATTATAAGTATTCTCAAATGGTAAGGAGCATTAAGAATGGGCGGTTTTTGAAGAGAAATAATAAATGTGAGTTGCAGTCTTGGAAGACACAGTCCCAGCTAACCTGCCCAGCCCCCAACCCTTTCTGTCTCCTTTGCAAACACTGGAGTTCTAAGTGGTGTGACCACAAAGCACAAGGAGATCTGAGACGATGTAGGGAAGGTTCTGGTGCCTCTTCCGTCACCGTCACTGCAGAGGAGGCAATTTTAGCACTTTCTAGCAAAGTCAGTTGTAAGTCTCCCAACTCCTTGACTGTTCTGGTGAGTGGAGGCCCGCAGCCTCCTGTCTGTGCTTCCCAGAGGCACCTATCACGTGCGAGAGCTCCAGGGTGTGCTCGCAGCTTGGGGATCCAGCGCTGCAGTGACTACGCTCTGGAAAAGCACAAATCTAATGAGTCACTGAGGGGCTGTCTGGAGTTCTTGTTTCATATTTTTTTTTCAGAATGAAATGAGGTTTTAAGAATAACAGAATATAAGCTAAGCTCTCTAAATCAATATTAATGCTAATGAGAGTTCTGCAGACACTATTTCAGAACTTCTTGAGGTAGCACAAGCAAGACCCGATCTTTTTTAAATCTGCAGAAAATATAAGCACAATTAGATCTTGTGTGTTCTGTTTCTTCCATTTATTTCTAGATTTAGTTAGGTTTTTTTCCTCTCACAAGCATCTTTTTTTCTCATTTGTCACCTTAAGAAATTGTGAAGAAGTAAACAACTGAGCCTTAGCATAACAGGTATGTTTTATTGTCCATAAGTGTGTTTTATCTAGCATGCTTTGTTCTGTTATTTTTGTAAGGAAATTGCAAACTCCATTTCTTCTTTTCATCCTGTCTGGGAAAAAAAAATCACTATTCACTTTCCTTTAAACTCTAACTAAAGGCCTACTTTCTGAGAAACAGAACAACAAAGGGCTGGGAAATCTCTCCTCGGTGACATATAATCACCCACATGTGCAAGTTTCTCCTGCTTTGAAGAGTTGCCAGGAAACCCAGAAGACAGCGATCAGAGGGGAGATTCCGTCCTGCAGGGACAGCTGAGAGCATAGCCATGCTCAGCTCACTGCAGGCTGGGGACGGAGGCCATATGTCTTCATCGCTACTGGCATCCAGGGTTTTAAAGAAACAGGGAATATTAATAGTAGAAATGCTGCACTGATTCTTAAAGCCCCGCTTCCAGAAAGCATAAAGTTGGCATCCCGTCTCCCCCCCCGCCCCGCCCCTCCCCACCCAGCACTGGAATCAAGAGGAAAGGCAGATGAGGATGGGAACCTGATTGAGCATCCTTTCCTCACTCTCACAGACGCCACAATGGAGTCCTCTCCCTCCTCTTTTCCACAGCAGCCACCATGGCCCTGACAGTCACCCAGACTCAGCAGGAAACGTCTGTGCAGGAGGCACAGTCTGCAGCCCTGGACTGCACCTACGACACGACGGACAATAATTACTACCTGTACTGGCACAGACAGCAAGGAGGGCAGATGACTCTCATCCTTCTGCAAGAAGCTTACAGGCAGCAGAACGCAAGGCAGGACCGCTTCTCTGTGAACTTCCAGAAAGCAGCTAAGTCCTTCAGCCTCGAGATCTCAGATGTGCAGCTGGGGGATGCCGGGACATATATCTGTGCACTCATGGAGAGCCACAGTGACAGAGGCAACAGAGAGGGGCTAACAGAGAACTCGGCTCTCAGCATCTGGGCAAAATGGCAGGAAGTGGCTGGGGTACCAGAAGAGAAAATTATCAACTTTTCTTAGGAGTAAATGTTACTCTCATCCAGCTCCAAGAAACACAGGGAAGGAGTCATCTGCGGACTTCAACTCTTAAAGTAACCATAAAGACGACCACGCAATATTCCTAGTTTCGTGGCACTTTCATAATCGCGCTTGACTCTCGGAGCCTTGACTCACATATACACATGAGATCAAACGTCCTAACCATTTCCCCTGTTCTGCAAGTCTTATAATTTAGGCGTTCTTACCTCCAGGACCTTCATACTGGCCATCACATCCCAAAATAAATCTCTTCAAACCATCATACTATGAATGTCCCCTCCAAGAGGAAGATCCACTGGAACCTACCATAAACTTGCAAAATGACTTGGGTCTTTGGTCACCACATCAGATGGCCTCAAAAGATGACGGAATAGCCTGCTAAAGGAAAACTTAAGGCAGCAACTCAGAACTAGCAGGTTTGGTTTTTGCAGTGGCATTCATTAAATAACTGCCTGCCTAGTAAGTGGTACTGAGACTCGAGTTTAGAAGCCAGGAAGTGGATGCAGAACTGAAGCGCCTCATCTCACTCCCTGAATCCACTTTTGGGAGCTGTGTTTCCTCTTCCCACAACACTAGGCTCTTCTTGGTTAAATATCTTAGTTTCCAAAGAAAGCATGCTTCCACCTGAGAAGTCAGACAGGTTGCATTGCACCTGGTCTACAGCTGTCACTTAAGTTAATTTGAACTTGGTATGTCCGTGGTCCTCTGGGCAAAGTGTGGAGTTAATAACTTAAGAGGGCTAAGTAATCTGGGTATCATGAGACACCATTTGCTGTGACAGGAGAGGGGAAAGAGGAACGCAATTGGAATGTAAATACTTCACAGTGCCGCCTCTGCTGTTTACAAACCAACACAGAGAGCCATAGAAGTGTAGCCACAGGTTCTGAGAAAGCCAAAGCATCAGAAAATAAAATCATCAATGAAGACATGGACCAGTCCACTGGGCAATCAAGGCCCTCCGTGTGCTATCCAAGAGTAAGGAAATCTTGAGAGTGTAGTATAGGGGACAGGAGATGAGTGGGTACCAGTTGCAGTCTTAGCTCTGGCTAACAAAGTGGAGACTGGAGCTCATACCATGCAATCTTGCTCTAGTAAATATTACAAAGAGAGTGAAGCCACTCACCAGAAGTAGTGTGTGCTGAGCATGCACCTGACGAATGCAGAGAGAGAGAAGAAGCAAGTATCTCATTGATTGCCATTGCTGTCCCATCCAGAGCTGTATCTCTGAGGTTAGCCAGGACAGATAGTGCTGGAGTTCAGACTCACCTGAAACTGAGACAGCTGCCTTCCCCACGTCAGCCTTGAGAGCTCACACAGTTCTGGAACACATTCTGCCTGAGAGTGTGGGGCATTCCCCAACCCCTGCCAGCTAAACCGCGCTAAGAGCAGCCTGCTTGCTCCTCTGCCAGAAGCCAGCCCCAGCTGTAGTGTAGCCATCTCTGCTTTAGCACTCATGATCCACTTCCGAAGCAAGACACGCCTTCTTCAGTCTCTCTATATGGGAAAGCGAAACACAAAGAAAGACAGAAGAAAGAAAGAAAGAAAGAAAGAAAGAAAGAAAGAAAGAAAGAAAGAAAGGTTCTCTTTTCTGAGGAGATTACTAATGAGGGAAGGTGAACACTTAAGTGACTATGAATAAGGGCCAGGGTTACCTAGGGAGAAAATACAAATTTTTCCCAGAATATGATGGCGGGTCGCATTTACCAAACTGCAGTCTCTAGGTGTATAGCATCATATCTGTTCACTGCCCAAAAGGCCATGAACATTTTGAAAAGTTCCTCTATTTTAGCTAAATTGTGACAAGCACAGTAATTCGCACTCCAGAACTACTGTAGTGTGTTTTCCTAGGCCCTGCCAGGTCCCCTGCAGACCCCTGATCAGAGCTGCCCACAGGAGGTGTTTATCCCCAGACGTCCTTTCACTAACTACTCACCACTCTTGGCTCAGTCCTGAAATGAAGCGTGTCCACCCAAGGCAAAGGAAGCTTCTGGTCTCCTCTACACGGCCACCCCGCCGCCAACTTTTTCTCCCTAAGTCATCCTAGCCTGCAAATAGACAGTGAGCTCGCTCTCTCTCTGTCTCGCTCTGTCTCTCTCTCTGTCTCGCTCTGTCTCTCTATCTCTCTCTGTCTCTCTCTGTCTGTCTCTCTCTTTGTCTGTCTGTCTGTCTGTCTTTCTCTCTCTCTCTCTGTCTCTGTCTCTCTCTCCGTCTCTCTCTCTCTCTCTCTCTCTCTCTCTCTCTCTCTCTCTCTCTCTCTCTCTCTCTCTCTCGTTTCCCAGCCTAGGAATCTCAATGCCACAGGTTGTCTCGGAGGAAACCTGTAGTATAAGGCTCTGGTCTCCTTGCCTGTCTTCCCCGTCTGAGGGGGCTTTCTCCTTCACACCCTTTGCAGCCACTGCAAGGGTCAACACTGGGTGACATTTGAGTGTTTTTCCTCCTCCAGAGCTTCTTTTTTTCTGTCTACCAGGAAGACCCGTCAGAAACCCCACCTACAAAGGCACCTTCCCCTCCTGAGGACACCTCATTACCAAGCAGGATCCCTCAGGGAAGGTCTTTCCTCACCTCTCCCTGCAGCGATGGGCCAACAATATTCTACACAATGCAGAGTCTCCTCTTTAACATGTCTCCTCACAAACTTACCAGCCCCAAATGAAAAGGTTCTATCAAGTCCAAACATCCCGGATTTTACTGCAGCATGGCCTGGCCACAGTACCCTCTGAATAAGGGCACACAGCCACAGGAAAAATCATTGGAACTCCAAATTCAAAGGGACCTTGACGTCTTTCTCCAGCACAGCAGAACGCAGGTGAAGCCACCTCATCCAGGCTTTCATCCATCTTTGCTCATGCCCATCTCTGGCCTTCTTGTTTGATTTCAGGTCCTCTTCCATGAGACTCAACCCAACAAGTCCTCTAATATGATCCCCTCCTCCAAAATGATCCCCTCTTGTCAAATATGAACCCTCGTGATTTGCCTTCTCCCTGAGACCTTGATTCCCGCTCTTCTGCCATATTTTTCCCCTCAAGAGAAAGTCTCTACAACTCCTTTACTCCTGCAACCTTCGTGACTCCAAAGCTGGAGCCACACGGGTGACACAAGCTCCTTGGGTTGGGATTTATCCCCCTTGAATCATATTTGCAGAAGCTTCTCCTTGTTGTTATTTTTCAGGAGTGGGAAATGTCTTGGGCCTTTCCTTCTTACAAGTCAGATGCTTACCTGGGTGGGATCTCAGGGTGCTCCTCCCTTTATTCCAACTCAGATCCAGCACCTCCTCCATCTTGCTTCTTTCAGCACAAGTCTTGGCTCCAACATTAAACTTCCCAGTGCCCTTTTTTTTTTCTCTCTCTCTTCAAACTATACATTTTTTTATTTCTTGTGGTCCCACTTGTTCATTTTCATTGTAGACCTATTTAAAGAGTGATCACGAATAACCACACAGCAGAGTGACTAGTCAGCTGTCTTGAAATCTCCTCCACCAAACAAATTAGTCCATCACTTTTCAATTTATCCTTGGGCAGAGCCTTGGGCCACATTCTCTGCCAAAATAACACAAGAATGGTCTGTAACGCAGTGGCTAGTGTTGTTCCTTCTCTGAAATCTCTCTATCTGGTCCATCGTCCACTACTGTCTCCCAAGGCCCTACTAAGAAGACCCATGAGCCCCACTTACAGCATTTGACCTCGAAATCCCAAAGCTTTGCACATTCATCCAAAAAATTACACGGTCAAACCTGTTACAACAATAGCCCGGTGCCAACTTCTGTCTTAGTTCCTCTTTTATTATTGTGACAAAACACCATGACCCATGCAACTTATAAAGTGTTTAATCAGGCAATGGTTTCAGAGGCTAAAGTCCATGGTGGAGCATAGCTATGGTGGAGCATAGGTATGGTGGAGCATAGGTATGGTGGCAAGGACACCAGAGAGCTCAATCCTGGGATGCTTGTGGGAAGCAGAGAAAGAGAGACAACACACTGCAAATGGGTTAAGTCTTCTGAAACCTTGAAGTTTGCCCCCCAGAGACATAACTTCTCCAACAAGGCCATAACCTCTTATCCTTCCCAAACGGTTCCATCAACTGGGAATCAAGTTTTCAGACATATGAGCCATGGGGCCCATTCTCATCCAAACCACCACGGGGATGTTATGGGAACTTCAGGAGGTAAAGCCTTCCAAGGGGAACTGTGTCACCGGGGATTTGCTTTGAGGATTTATACCCTCACCTCACTTTCTGTTCCCTTTCTCTACTTCCTGTATATGAGTAGAAATGTAGCCAGCCAGCTTGCTGCTTCTGCCGTCATACCATGCCTTTCCTCCCATAAAGGACTCTTTCTGGAGCTGTAAGCCTGTGTACCACTCAGTTGGTGGCATAAAGCTGAGAGAGTGAGACCTAAAAATGAAGCAGACCAAAAAGTATCATGCAGTGCCCAACTTTATTCAGAGCATCAGATAACTTATAGCCTGCTGGTTAAGAAGAATCACCTGAGTAAAGTGTACAGTCACAAGGACAAGCCACATGTGGCAGAAAAAACAAACATACTTTTCCATAGAGGCATAAGAACAGCCAAAGCTGAAGTTAACTCACTCTTGTCTGCTACACTTGGGAGGAGCAAGGAAACACATTCTAAGAACACTTCTGCGTTTCGAAGAAACTGAGGTCATATGACTCTTATCTCATTTTTTCGAGTTTTCTCACAAGTACTCAGAATTCTCACAAAACTACATTCTTGCACTGTGTTTGACATAAGCCACACACATTCTTTTTTCCTTACGTTGCTTTTGGCTGTGGCATTTTATTACAGCAACTTAAAAGTAACTACTGCACCAACCCAATTTGACGGATCTCCAAAACTGGGGCCTTATGATTACTTGCCTCCTGGTGGGAATGAAAAAGACAGAACTTAAAGTGGCTAATTATGACTAAATCAGTGAGATAAGTGAAGGCACTAGTGAAAATCTAGTTTTATTTTTCTCCCTATCAGAAATTGTGACTAAACATATAATTTTCCCTCCTTACACTGATGAAGGAAGATTCCCTCTCCACCTTCACTTAATTTCCCTGTCAGCACCAGATATTAGAAAAGAGTTTCAAAGACAAGAGCATGGCCTTCACACTCCTCAGAGGGACCTTATAAAAGTAGACTTCAGTGCCTTTAATAACAAACCAAGTAAGGTCAAACATCAAACGCTAGTGTCAGCCTTGACTCGGGGGTCACCCTATGAACACCCAAAGAAGCAACACCTTCCCCACTCAGGTCTGACCCACCTGAGGCCTGCTTTAAACCACAAACAGGCCACTGGGCAGAGCCTGCCCCAATCTAGCCACTACCGTCTGTGTGGGGGAAATGGACACTGAAAATCAGATTCCCTCCCATCTCACTGGGTCTGCGCATACACTAGAGCTTGGTGAATTTTTCTGGGATTGACTACAATTGACTGACAGAGGCCCAGGAATGGTCACCCCCATCACTGTCACCCTCAATGAGCTCTTAATAGCCTGTAAGACTATGCCATGCTTATTGGATTAGGGGAGTCAGGGTCTAATTATTCAAGTTTATCTAAATTTGCCAGACCCCTGAAAGACTTCCTTCTCCTTTAAGGGAGTAGATATCATTCCTATAAAACCTAAACAGACTATAGTCTAGTGATTTACCTTACAGTCTATTTGGACATTTCTCCAAGACTAATTTTATGGCCTACTAATTCTCCCCACAGAACTGTTGTTCTGAAAGTTCAAAATCCAAATCACTCTTGACCACCTACTCCAAGACTTAAGCCTAATTACCCAAGCTGGATCCCTTACCCTGACATCC
This sequence comes from Acomys russatus, assembly GCF_903995435.1. Classification (NCBI taxonomy): domain Eukaryota; kingdom Metazoa; phylum Chordata; class Mammalia; order Rodentia; family Muridae; genus Acomys; species Acomys russatus. Next base: position 47,929 of record NW_026131718.1, read on the forward strand.
TTCCTCCTGCGTCTCGTCTCTCTGTCCTTGATTTCAAAAGATGCTTCCTTTACTGATCCCTTGACCCTTCTTGTCAAGACCTTTTCAGATTTATCTGAACAGACCCTGCCACAAAATGTCACCCAGGTATCCTGGGCAGTCTTTTCCCAAGGTGCACTTCTTTGGTCAGGCTCTTGCTCACTAACTGTTCCATCTCACTCCCAGCATCCTCCTCCAGGGTGTGGACAGCTTCCACTGCAGTCTCTCTCTTATAACCTGTCTCAATAACACACCTCCACTCTTTACATTTCTGGCTGGCATGCGATATAGCGTCCCCTCTAAAACCCCATAGCCTCTGCAAGGCCTCAAAATTTTAACCTAGAACATCCTTTCTCCAAAACTAATTGGAATCTTCTCTCCTTTTTAATTCTAGCAAGTTATTTTCTTATCTGGACCTCCAGCTTTGGAGATTTAAATAAATCTCTTTATTAGTCCTTTTTACAGAACCTATGCCCCCATCCCAACCCATCTAATCCTCGTTCTTTCAGCTCAGAGGCATTCTGGGTGCTCCTGCTTTGGTGTACCCAGGCCCCTCCAAACCTCTCATCCTATTTGTGTCTTCATCCACAACTTAGGCCTAGGTCTCCTCTATCACTTAGATGGAGAAATGGCCCAAGTAATAGCCTGCCTGTCTAAACAGTATGCCTTCTTGCTTAAAAATCATTGAGACTTCCTCCCTTTTAATGATAGAAGCCCAGGAAGAATATTATCAACCTGATACTGTCTCTGTCTTGTACAATCTCCTTGAGATCATAAGTTGCCAATATATTCTCTCTGTCTCTGTCTCTGTCTCTCTCTCTCTCTGTCTCTCTTTCCCTCCCTCCCTCTCTCGCTCCTTCCCTCTTATATAAACATACACTATTTATATAAAACCACTTAGTCACCTTTTGATGCTGTAAAACTCTTAGCCCAGCTACCCTTATCTCTGCAGACTTTCAGAAGAAACACCCCTCCCCCATCTGCTCTGCACTGGTCTCCTTGACTTTCTCCCACCATCATTTTAGTCATCTGTCAGATATCCCTATTTCTGAGACCCCTAATGATATACCAATGGGAGTGCCTTGAGAAAGCTCATTACGTGCAGGTTACGCCATGGTCCCAGATGACATCCCCTTAGTAGCCCAATCCCTCCCCACACACACCACCTCACAGAAGGCAAAGCTCATTGCCATAGGCCCCGACATTAGCATGAATACAAGAGATTAATGTTTTCACTGACTCCAAACATGTACCTCATTTTTTTCAACTTCTATGCCTTAATTTGGCAAAAGAGAGTTTCTCCCTTTAGGAAGGACCTCTACAATTAACGGCAAATTAATCCATGGACTCCTTCAGACTTCCTGCCTCTGGCAGCAGCAGTTGTCCTCTGCAGAGACCACTGAAGTATCTCTGATGAGCTAGCCCAAGAGAGCAGGAAGCTGGCACCCTTACTGAGCAGGCAGTGCTGACCTCCACCTCACGCGCTTCCAGTTCTCCCCTTCTGCTCAGCCAAAGCCTGTCTCCTCTTCTGGTGCTACCTTAGTCCCCCCAGATTTTTGTTTCATTTCAACCTATTTGCTCCTTGATGAGGTTCTCCAACTAGATAAAAGGGGAGCCATCTTCAAATATTCTTACTGTGTTCTCAATGTCTGCCTCATTCACCCTTCAGCCCAAGAGAAGGCCCTCCTTCCTGCCCTACACAATCAGTGATATGGGGAACATCAGCCTTTGCTCACCTTACTCCAGACCTAACTCTACTCCCCAACCCTGTCACAGACTCTCCATACTATCGCCTCTCAACTTAGGATGCATTCTCAAATCTCCAGTCCCAGTTATATAGCCTACTAACCAGACACACTCTATGCTATATTTTCTTCAAAGGTCTAAACCTTAATCCCATCCTCTAGTCTCCTTAGACATTTACTGAGGAAACTGGTTTGTTTGCTTTTTAACAAAATCTCAAACATTCAATTTCACCAATAAAGACTCAGGGGCCAGATGCTGAGGTGAAACCTTTCTAGCTCTGCGAGGCAGAGAAAGAACCCAGTTGACCTTTCTACTCAGCCAATGTTTCCAAAGGAAAAGAAGCCTTCCCCATATCTCCAAAAGACCCTCACACTGAAATGTCCCTCCCTTCTACGTCCTGTGCATCTTTCTATCCATCCTCTTGACTCCCTCTTACTCTTTATAATTTTTCCTGTGTTAACTTCATGTCAACTGGTAGCTTGCCTAGGGTTTACTTTATCTAATCCTGTTTACAATGCTCAAGCAGAAAGCTCTTGGATTGAGAGTGTGTGATAGGACTGCGCCACACTGCAAGCAGAAACAGGGTTTTCCAGCAAACAACACAATCTCGGGGTTCGTAGTGTGACCAGATATCCTGCAACAAGCTGGGTCTACATTTTTGACTCTTCTCAATCTTTGCAGTCAAAATTCCAGAAAGTTCTCTGGGTAACCTTGACTACCCCAGCAAAAGTAAAGGGAATCTCTCACCAGATCCAGAACACAAATCCAACACTCCTAGCCCTTTTAGGGACTCTTGTCCTGCTTAAGCCTCTACTTTTATAGGTCCAGCCTCCCTACAAATAACCCGCATGACATAGAACTTCCCAGACTTATCAACCACTCCTGGACTAAGCAAGTGCCAGAACCAAGCACTCAGTGCCTGTCACCCGCAGTCCCCTCTGAGCAGGCCATGATACGTTCTTTGGTTCCTTGTTTCTCCCTTCCCTCCCCCTTACTCCTCTCCCTATCTGGCTGCCCTCATAAGCTGCGCTCACTGACCAGTGCTCTTTAGCAAGCCCAGCCCCTCTAACTAGTTAGTTGGACTCAACCATAAAATCTCATTTTATCTTCTTATCCTTGGCTCTTTTTCTATTACTTACCTTCAGAGACACCTCTGCCTTTTTCACACACTAACTGCCTCTTACTCTCCCTGCATTCTAAGCAGCAAACCATTGTGATTCTTCAGTTTGTTAGCTCAATAAGCACATTTCCGATAACCACCAGGCTCACTTCCGTGATGCACTCTAATAAGGACCACTTCTTCAAATCTTCACAATGCTCCCTGTGAAGACTGCTTTTTATCTGGACTGTCTTCGCCTCACTGACCCTCTCTACATACCCCATCTTGTCAAGATCTCAGCTGATTCTGCCTTTGTGGGCAACCTCTCAGCTTTCCCTTGCATTGATAACATTCATATTTCACCTTCTACTGATAAGCAAAGCCTAGACCTGATCACCATCTATCTATTTACAGGGAATTAAAAGACCAGATCCTCAGTGGGAAATCCCTCTCTGCCCTTTGGGCACACCCTTCCTAGTCTTTCCAGAGAAATCTCAAAACTTGTCCAGCCACTCCCTGGAGCAATGCTCCTCCTGAAGAAATGAAGAGGTTCAGAGCTCTGTGCTTTTGAAGAATGAAACGTGTGAGATAGTCTATTTGCTTCTATAGGATTGCTTTCTTTTCAGGTAATAAAAAAAATTTAATCTACCATTGTTTGAGGTTTATAGTATTTGCTGTAAATGAAAAAGGATTCTTTGAAAGTTTGATCACTCTTCAATGGTGCATAATTTCCTTTTCATTTTAATTTTATTAATTTATTCAAATTACAACTCAATTGTTATTTTTGTAGGATTGTTTAAAGAAAGTTGGGAACTGAAGGAAGGGGTAGAAGAAAAAATATGGGGATACCTAACACTAAAAGATATATAATATGTATAATTTATATAAAATTTATGTATGTATGTATTTGGAATTTATTATTTTTCTTTTTGACATATACATTTATATCATTATATATATATACAATAAACTTCCTACAGCAAGAAGAACCACAAAACAATCAGGAATTATATAAATGTCACATTCATAGTGTTTTGGTTATTTGTATTTGGCAACCTTGAAGAAAACATCTTTCCTATCTTGGTGCATCTAAAATTCTGAATGCAAATCAATATCTATCATATCTCATCTTTATCACCTTAAAACATCTATCTAGACCTAAAAACATCTTAACCCCTAAACAACTGAGCTTAATTGTAAAACTAAAATATGTGGTCTTCAACCCCATTAGAGACTTGAGAAGGAATAAAATTAATTATCTCAGTAGACAGGAAGTTCAGGTTAGTAGCTTCCAAAATGAAAAAAAAAATGACAGAGACAGTTTGCTTCCTGAAAAGTCACCCAAAACTCTCTATAATGTTGGCGTATCATCTTCAGCCTTCTCGCCCAATATATCTGACAGACATATTTGTGAGGCAGGAACTATTGAGGACTTGTTTATCCTGTCTTGGCCGAGTTTGACAGTTGACTGTGCCTGCATCCAAGCTTGCCCATCTTTAGGCAGAATTCTTTCTGTGGCAGAAATGAGAACATTTTCCCCAGTGGCTGGTCTGCCATACTTGAAGCCATCAGGTTAACTCTTGATAGCACCCAGCCTACCTTAAAGAAGATGATGAGCATCAATGTGTGTGGCATTTAAATGAGGTTATTTTGTAATGGTGAGGAGAGAAAATACCCTTCTAAGTAAAACATTGTGTGCCTGGAACAGGTTATTGGCTAATGGGGGTCTCATAGACACACATCCCCAAACACTAAAGGCCAAGCTATCAGTTACCCTCTGTAAATGATGAAAAGACCAAGTACTTACAGCATAGAGCATGGATAAATCTAGCTAATACTCAATTGGAAGATTCACCCATGGTGGCTCGTGTTCATAGTGCTAGAAGGTACAATACATGCTGCTCCTGGAGGAGAGAAGTTATCATCATATCCCACAGCCATGAAACCTAAAAACTGTAATAATGGCCTGACTGCAAGATATGGCCAGTGATGCAATAGTGGCATTAATGTTAAAGAGCAACCAATCACTTTTTTAATTGGATCTAAGGCCTATCCCTATGGTGAAACCCATACCTAATAGCATTAATGAGGCCAAGAACCCGAGATCAGATAGGCCATGGACCCAGGGGAAAATCTACTCTTATTATGCTAAATGAACAAAGCAATAAAAATTACTCACAATGACATTACTATGCTTGCAGTCAGTGAATTACTCAACCCTCAACAGAGATGCTACTTCTTGAAATAAATAGTAATTAATACAGAAATGTACCACTGGACAATGTGCAGGAAGTGAGAGGCTTTAAGTGCTCAGCCCTGGGTGGGATGTCTTTATCAAGCCCCTCCCCTCAAGGCTCCGGGATCTGTGTGGAAGAGTGGGCAGAAAGACTGTAAGAGCCAGAGGCAGTGGGTGATTTTATGGGGGATATACTAGAAGTGGCAGGAAGGCATTAATCCCAACATTTAGTAAGTGAGGCAGGAGGATCAGGAATTCAAAGCCATCCCGACTACATTAGGAACTTAAGGCTAGCCTAAGCTACCAAAGACTCTATCAGAATTTTTTTTAATTGAAGGCACATCAGTGAATACCAGTGTAATATCAGGATTTTTTTAAAAGAGGAAAAGCATGGTAAAAAGTAAAATTTACAAAGCAGTAAAGGAAATAATTGGGTATATTTTAAATATCAAGTTATAAAGCTATTTATATTTAGCACAAATATAAATCTGAAAATCACATTTGTGGGAAAGAATAAGCCTTGTCACAGGTGGGAGCAGTCTTGGCGGGCTTTACCCTTGGGGCACCCCATGAATACCTTATACCTTGTGACAGACTGAGTGGAGCCATCCTGGGTCTGGAATTCAGGAAGCAGACCTGGGAACCCCACCTGGACTAGTGTCTTTCTAATGGACCCTCACCGGGAGAAGGAGACGGTCCTTCCCACCATGACTCAGGCAGTTGGGGAAGAGAGAATAACAAAGTCAGCTGGGTGAGAGAGCGTGAGAGCAGCGGACCAGCTGGACCAGCACACGGGCCAGAGAGACACCTAAGGACCTGTCCCGTGGAACAGCTACCGGAAGGTTCACTCTTTTGTCCCTTTAACCTTTTTCCTTCTTGTATAAGCTAGTTGGGTTGTATAATAAAGTTTAATTGCTAAGAAACAGAGTCAACACACATTGCTTTCATGATAACTATTTATGTGTTTGTTTGTTTTTTAATGTATGTTGTGTGATGAAAAGAAAAGCACACATCACACAGTGTATGCCAGAGAAGAACTTGCAGGATTCGATTCTGTTTTCCAAATGTAGGTCCAAGGGATTGAACTGAGGCCATCAGGCTTGGCAGCAGACTCCTTCACACACTGAGCCATCTTGTTGGCTCTAAAACAGATTTCCAAATGCGATCAAACTCTTAGAAGTAGATTCCAAAGATCAAAGTAGTTACGTACTTAACCTGAAGAGGGAGCTGTTTCCTTGCACTAAAAGTTACCCGCAGAAGTTCATCTGTGAAAAGTTGAGTCGCTGTTGGGGGGTGGAGGGGGGTAAGGAGTGAGAGAGAGAGAGAGAGAGAGAGAGAGAGAGAGAGAGAGAGAGAGAGAGAGAGAGAGAGAGAGAGAGAGATCCTGTGACTGAACAGCAAAAGTCAGATGTTTACTCCAAAATTAAATTTTCCACAAATTTCAAATGACCAAAGAACAGAGATGCTTCTAGGAGCCAGGTCTGTTCAGCTTTGGCCTGGATGTAAGTCTAAGATTCATTTTGTCAGGAATCTACAGCGTTGAGAACTAGTCTTTTTCTTTTACAGAAGACAGCAAGAAGAAATTAGTGTTTAAATGAACTCTTTAATATTATGTTTTAAGTAAATTAGCCCCCAAGTCTTCCCAACTGACCACCCACAAAAGGGACAAGCCGTGATTTCCTGAGCGATGGTTCAGAGCCATGCTCAAGGCTCTGTCTATCCCTGTAACCCAGACCTATGTGGAGCTGCCGTCCCTCCACAGTAGAGAAGCTGAGCCACCATTTTCTCCCCCGTAAGACCTCACAGTCAAGAGGCTATACAATCTAATAATCTGTGCTGCAGAAATCGTGTTGCTCGGAGGACACCCAGGTGCACCCAGGGCTTAGTAAACCGTCTCTATTACCTTCTCAGATAAGATAAACTGTACCTTACTATTGTGAATGACATAAAAGCTTTTTGGAAAACCTGTCCAAAGAGTTGTCTTTGCATTATTTTCATCTAAGAATAGAGTTATATGGACATTCGGCATGCAGTTGTCTCTGTCTGGTGTCTTGATGAGGTCTGATTTCTCTGCCAGTTAAAGAATTAAAAGGCAGGGGACCACTTGCACTCAACAGGATGCAGTAGAAAAATCTGGAGCACAGCAAACAGGAGCAGACAGGGGTCAGGGGTCAGCAGGTGAAGGGAAGCTTTTGCTGGGGTTTAAGAAACACACACATATGCAGCAGACACACAGAGAAAAAGACCTCCGGGGAAAAGATAGGGGATGGTATGCCTGTCTATTCCCGGGTGCTAATTTAGAATGGGTCAGTTTGAAGAAAGATGGTATGTCCAACTAATTCACAACCATTTTGTAATAGATCCTGAAGCCAATCCATCAGCAGGTCTACTGGCAAGAGAAAAAGTCCACGGGGCCCTTGTTTTAAGCTGCCAGGCTGTTGTCTTGGGTTGGGGGGGGCGAGGTATAGGGGGCCAGGGAGAAAGAAGTCAGCCATCTTGGAATATCTTGAAAGTTCACCATCTCTTTACCTAGTTATGGCCCCTCTCCCTATCAGGGAAATGAGCCTGGTCCCTCAAGATAATATTCATGATCAGAAACCCTGGTGCTCTTTAGTCAACTGTCAACTAAGAGGGCAGGTAATTGTCTGGAGCGGCGTCTCCCACTGTTAATCCTAAGATTCGCACAACAAAATCCAGTTGAGCCAAATTTGGAGCAAGCTTTAGGAAATACTACCCAAGATGGACTTTGGTCAGGACCACTCCTTGGAACCTCCAGCTAGACACAGTGTTGTCGAGCTTTTTATGGACAAAACCCATAGACCACCATGCTTTCCCATGAGGCTTTGTGATTTTCTAAGAACTACAACTCCCAGCATCCCAGGAGGTTACATGATCCTTGGCATGTGGAGTTTATAACTCCCAGCATTCCAGAAAGTTACCTAGTCCTTGGGCTGTTGGGGCTTACAAGTTAACATCCGGTATTACACCCACCTGGGCCACTGTTATTTATCTGTGCCTGCCTTCCGTGTCTGTAGTTCTCATGAGAACATGGCAGTGGGTATGTATCTTCATGGGTATTTCTCAAGTCTTATGTGTAACTCTGGAGAAAAACCTTATGACCAGCGTTGCCGTGTGGAGTTGCTCATCCAACATGGATTCCTCTCTGCCTGTCCTCACATTTGCCCACTTGAAAGTTCGATCGTACGCATCGTTTTCCTGAATCTTCAGAGTTCGATAACTAATAGGAAATGCTTTGATGGCGAAGATCAGATTTCCAAGTTCTCTTGGCTGGGCCCAGTGGGCCAGGAGAAGATGTCAAGCGCAAGCGTAGCTTCTCATTTGCGACCTGACAGGCACGGCAAAGCAGGACACTCACTCCTGAGACCCTCTTATGAGGGTCTACTAATGTAAACACACGCCTTGGGCAGGGCTGAGGTTGGGAGCAAATACAACCCCATCACGGAGAGCTTCCTATAAGAGGCTGGTCAGGTAAAGGTAAACTGTAGACACTTACCATATATAACAATTTCCTGTGGCTTCATCCATAAAACAGTAGGTAGGACAAAAAAAAAAGTATGTTTTAAGAAGTCCTCTGGAACTGAAAACGTCTCCGATAAAAAGAATTCCACGATGTACCAAGACTTCCAAATGGGACTAAAAAGCAAGACAGGAGAATTAGAGGCACCACTCTCTATAGCTCTTAGATCTTCTATTCCCTTTCTGGTTTTATAGAGGGGAGAGGCGTTTATAAGAAAGCCTGACACTGTAGAGGTGGCCTTGACTGAGACTGGGTGACACAGATTCTGTAGGCAGAGAAAATTCATGTAAATGAGATTCACGGTTTCTGCTTTGTGGATTTTCATTTTTGCTCAGGTGTCTCGTTATAAAATAAGTACTGTAATTTGTGCCCTTTCCTCCTTCACCCGGGGAAAAAAATATGTATAAAGGACAGTGAAATGCTGGCGACAGCTGTCAGATGTTCGGTGAAGAACGTTCTACAGTAAACTACGCTACTTCGTTTTGTTTTCCTCCACAAGTCATTAAGAGACAGTCACAAAACTCCTCACAGCAAGGTTTCTCACCTGTATGGCCAAGGTCCTCGATGTAGCCGAGGCCAGGTGTTTCTCACAAAAGGGGGAAAATATCTTCAGTGTGTAAAAGCACGATTAGAATCCAAATCCTAGGCTCCGTTTCTCTCCGTTGTCTGAACAATGTCACTGTCAGAATTGTTTTAAACATGCCAGAAACCATGGAAACACTATTGGTCAGGTGTCTGAGGTGGTGGCTCAGTGGGGAAAAGCATTTGATGCAGAAACCTGGACCCGAGTTCAAGTCTCCAAAACCCACATGAGGAGCTAGATGCAGCCAAATGTATCTGAGATCCCTGTACTCATATGGCAAGATAGGAGGTGCAGGCAAGAGAACCCGCTGGGATCACCAGCCCCGAGAACCGGCTGGGATCACCAGCCCCGAGAACCGGCTGGGATCACCAGCCCCGAGAACCCGCTGGGATCACCAGCCCCGAGGACCGGCTGGGATCACCAGTCCCGAGAACAGGCTGAGATCACCAGTCCCGAGAACAGGCTGAGATCACCAGTCCCGAGAACCGGCTGGGATCACCAGCCCCGAGAACCCGCTGGGATCACCAGTCCCGAGAACAGGCTGAGATCACCAGTCCCGAGAACAGGCTGAGATCACCAGTCCCGAGAACCGGCTGGGATCACCAGCCCCGAGAACCCGCTGAGATCACCAGTCCCGAGAACCGGCTGGGATCACCAGCCCTGAGAACCAGCTAGGATCACCAGCCCCGAGAACCGGCTAAGATCACCAGCCACGCACCATGCCACACACAGCACGGTGGCAGAAAGAGTGAGAAAATCCATCCTCAAAGTAATGTGGAAAGCAACTTCCAAAAGTTGCCCTCTGACCTCTGTGCCCGTGCCACAGCACATGTCCACGCTCACATATAAGTTTGGTTGTTTTTAATTATTAGTCAAAAAGTATAATTATGCCAGTACTGCACTGTCAAAAACCTACTTACTATTTCACAATATCAACTTTTCAGACAGAAACAGAAGTGGAAAAAGAAAGGAAAGGGGAAAGGAGAAGAGAAGAGGGGGAAAGAAAAATAATTAGAGAAAACGTACCTATTACATCTTCTCATTATCCATGCCATACCCAACCCCAGTTTTTGTTTATTTGTTTGCTTGTGTTTTGTTGTGGTGGTGGTGGGAGGTTTTCTCTTGGTTTTTTCTTTTTTGTTTTGTTTTGTTTTTTGAGACAAGGTCTCTCTACATATCCCTGGATGTCCTGGAATTCACTCTGTTGACCAGGCTGGCCTTGAACTCACAAAGATCCACCAGCCTCTGGCTTCCAAGAGCTGTGATTAAACGCATGCAGCCACCACACGTGGCTTTTTCCTCTAAAATTTTGTCTTTTTTAAAATAATTTATCACTTTCTTCCTTTCTCTTTTATTCCAGAGAATGTTCGGTTCTGATCCTATCTTTTTTTCACTTAAAAAAGATTTATTCTCTGAAGAGAGAGATAAACCACTTGGACAAGTTAACTAAGTGAGATATCATCAAGGACGGCCCACTTGGTTTACCATTTCCTGTTTTGAAGGAGTGATGTCGCCATGGTGGCTGACAGCAAGGAGTGACTCAGAAGCAAGTTTCCAGCATGGCACGGTGGTGTTTGCTGTGGACGCTCTTTCTTTCCACCTCTCTTGGTAAGAAGGCAGACATATTTGCTTTTACTAGTACTCGTTAAAAATGGGAAGTAAGGAGACAGATTAACAGTACTGGGTTTGGAGACAGCATGTACTGGGCCACCCGGCTTCCAGGAAGCGTAAGGCTGGCATCCTCCTCCCTCCCCCACAGCCTCCCGCCTTCCCCCCTCCCCGGCCCACCCGGCACTGGAATCAAGAGGAAAGGCAGATGAGGATGGGAACCTGATTGAGCATCCTTTCCTCACTCTCACAGACGCCACAATGGAGTCCTCTCCCTCCTCTTTTCCACAGCAGCCACCATGGCCCTGACAGTCACCCAGACTCAGCAGGAAACGTCTGTGCAGGAGGCACAGTCTGCAGCCCTGGACTGCACCTACGACACGACGGACAATAATTACTACCTGTACTGGTACAGACAGCAAGGAGGGCAGATGACTCTCATCCTTCTGCAAGAAGCTTACAGGCAGCAGAACGCAAGGCAGGACCGCTTCTCTGTGAACTTCCAGAAAGCAGCTAAGTCCTTCAGCCTCGAGATCTCAGATGTGCAGCTGGGGGATGCCGGGACATATTTCTGTGCACTCATGGAGAGCCACAGTGACAGAGGCAACAGAGAGGGGCTAACAGAAACCTCAGCGCTCGGCATCTGGGCAAAATGGCAGGAAGTGGCTGAGGTACCAGTGGCATACAGAGGAAGACTTTCTTTTCTCTGGAGGAAAAAGTGCTCATATGCAACTGTAGAAAACACAGAATTCTATAAACTGCAATTCTCAAAGCAATAATAAAATGCAAGGAATGAATAAAGCTCTATAGTTTTGCAAAGTGTGTTCACATGTGTTATGTCACAGACTGTCAAAACTCACCTGCCTCGGACAAATAAGACATTTTCAGCATCACTGAGATCCAGCAGACCCCAGAGTTTGACCTAAGCTATTTTGTCCATGTCTTTCAATTTGTTAATTATTCTAAATCGTGCCTGTCACATGTCTTCATTAATTTTCTGTTGCCTGTGGCCAAGGCAATTTACAGGAGAAAAAAAATATTTGAGCTTATGGCTCCAGAGGAATAGGGTCCTAAGGGTAGAAAGAGCATAGCGGCTGGGGGCAGGCATGGCAGCTGCAGGCAGAAGCTGAGGACTCAAATTCCCATCTCAACCATGAGCGTGAAGGGAGGACGCTGACACAGAGGAGGCTGAGGCAGTAAGCTCTCCAAGCCTGCTTCCAGAAGCTTACTTCCTCCAGCAAGACCACATCTCTTAAGTCTCCTCAAATATTGTCACCAGCTGGGGACTGAGTATTAAAACGCCTGAGAACAGGGGGACATTTCTCACCCAAGCCAATGAGTGGCATTGTGGGATAAGCACAGAAATACGCAATCGTATGGGCATATCCCACAATCACAGCAAAGTTTATATATATGACTCAATGTTTTAGGTTAATTTTATTTGGTAGAAACCGTGACTTTGTTGCAAGGAGTGGTGTCTGAGTGCTTTGCTGATGCTCCCCATGTGGGATGTACCCAAGAAGAAGCGTCTGTATGCCAGGCACGAACCAGTGTGACAGAATCTGCAGCCTCGGCTGTCTCTCCTGGGACTGGCTGTGGGGTATAACACAATCTATGCTCTTGGCAGCTTTTCATTCACTTTTTCTGTAATGGGTGCACTAATAGCATAATAGAAATCTTTTTAATAATTCTTTTTCATTAATTATTCATGTTACATCCCAGTCAGAGCCCATCTCTCCTCTCTTTCAGGTCCACCCTCTCTTCCTGTTTCCCCTATCCTTCCTCCCCTACCTCTTAGAGATGAGGATGCCCCCACCCCTCCATCCCAGCATGTCACTTTGCGTCCAGACTGAGTGCATCCTTTTCCCCTGTGGCCTGGTGAGGTAGCCCTGCCAGAGGAAAGTGATCAAAAATCAGGCAGCAGAGTTTATGTCTGAGACAGCCCCCACTCCCTTTACTAGTGACCCACATGAAGACTGAGATGCTCATCAGCTACATTTGTGTAGGGGCTTAGGTCCAGTCCATGCACGGTCCTTGGTTGGAGCTTCAGTCTCCACAGGCCGCCCTGGGCCCTGGTTAGTTGGCTCCGTTGGTCTTCTTGTGGAACTCCCATGCCCTCTGAGTCTTTCTATCCTTTTCCCGACTCTTCCACAAGACTCTCTGCTCTCCATCTACTGTTTGGCCGTGGGTCTCTACATCTTTTCCCATCAACTTCTGCATGGAGCCACTCAGAGGACAGCTCTGCTAGGATCCCATCTGCAAGCACAGCAGAGTATCATCAATAGTGTCAGGGGTTGGCTGTCTCCCATGGGATAGGTCTCGGGTTGGGCCAGGTATTGGTTGGATAGTTCCTCAATCTCTGCTTTATTTTTGTCCCTGCACATCGTGTAGGCAGGGTAAATTTTGTGTTGAGGTTTTTGTGGGTGGGTTACCGTTCCCTTCTTCCCACTAGAAGTCGTGTCTAGTTAGAGGGTGCCCTCTCCAGTCTCCATTGGCCCTAATACTAGGAGTCTCAGCTAGAGTCACCCTCAGGAGCCAACCTTGTCATAGGCCTCCAGCTTGTCAAAGAGAAGCCCCCAACCAAGGCTACTCTTGTCTCTGTAAGCCCTCTGTCATCTGGACCTAGCTCTCCCCAGGTCTGATATCAACCTCCCCCATTTTCCTCTGTTCTCTCTCTCTTACCCTGGTTCCTCCCTTTAGCCACATCCACTGTCTATTCTATTTACACTTCTGAGTGAGATTTAAGCATCTTCCCTTGTGTCCTCCTTGTTCCTTATCTTCTTTGAGTTTGTGAGTTGTGGTATGGTTATCCTATACTATACGTCACTTATAAGTAAGTACGTACCATGTGTGTCTTTCTGGGTCTGGGTCCCCTCACTCAGCATGATATCTTCTAGATCCATCCATTTGGCTGAAAATTGCATGATTTCCTTGTTTTTAATAGCTGAGTGGTATTCCATTGTGTACATGCACCATAGTTTCTTTAAGCATTCTTCATTTGAGAGACATCTGTGTTATTCCCAGTTTCTGGATACTACAAATAAAAAGGCTATGAACACAGCAAATGTCCTTGAGCAAATGTCTTTGTTGTATGGTGGAGCATCTTTCGGGTATATGCCCAAGAGTGGTATAGCTGGATCTTGAGGTAGATCTATTTCCAATTTTATGAGAAAGCACCAGATTGATTTCCAAAGTGGTTGCACAAATTTGCACTCCCACCAGCAATGCAGGAGGAGTTTTCCTCTTTCTCCATATCCTCACCAGCATGTCCTGTCACTTGTGTTTTCGATCTTAGCCATTCTGATGAGTGTAAGATGAATTTTCAAAGTCGTTTTGATTTGCATTCCTCTGATGACTAAGGATGTTGTTTTTAATAATTCTAAGGTGGATTTGTGTAAAAAAATGTGTTATGGAATTGAAATGATGCTTCCTGAAGCAATTAAAAAAAACTTAGAAAAGTTTTAAGAAGAACAAAATAGAAATCATGCAGTTTCTTGAAGCACACACTGCACACAGATTCAGAAAGTAGCCCTTGCAAGGATGGGTTAGGGAAGTCAGTGAACACACATAAACATGAAGATATTAGTTCAGGAACAAGGAACTCATCTGTGTAGGTGCCAAAACCTCAAGTAGTTAGAAAATAGAAAAAGTTAGTCAAGAGTCAACCAGCTCTTGTGCCAACAGAGTAAACTTTCTTATTTTGGCCACAGTTGTGCAGGACACAAATACAGATACTGTCAGAATAGGTGCAGATAACAACTTGCAGTAGGTGTTTAAGACAGAATGCTAAGTGCAACAATTGCAGCGATGTGCTGAGTTATGAGGCATAAGGCTAAATGTCTGCCTGGGGAAAATAAAGCGTATAAGAAAGAAACTTATGGGGAAAAAAAACTTCAGAGAGCTATTGTTACCTGGTTTCTTGGAACATGTTTAAGGAAATAACACTAAAACTGTATGCTTTATGATTTTGAAAAAAATAAATTCAGAGGGGCTTGAGCCATTCAGGGTCATGTCCTTCGTTGCACCTAGGCCACGTCTCAGTCCTTGGGGTCTTTGAACCTGCCTGAGCCGGACTCCAGCATGTATTTATTTAATCACTTTACAGCCTGATCCCAGTCCCCATACACACACTTCTGTCTCCTCTTCTCAGGAAACGGGAGGTCCCTCAGGCATACCAATCCACCCTGGTACCCCAAGTTACAGCAGGACTAAGCATCTATCCCCACTGAGGGCAGACAAGGCAACCGAGCTAGGGGAAAGGGGTGCAAAGGCAGACAACAGAGTCAGAAATAGCCCCTGCTCCTGTTGCTATGTGCCCCACCTGATGACCATGCTGCACATCTGCTACATATGTGTAGGGGGTCTAGGTCCGGCCCATTCACGCTCTTTGGTTGGTGGTTCAGTCTCTGTGAGCCTCCAAGGGCCATGGTTGGTTTATTCTGTAGGCAGGTCTTCTTGTTGTGTCCTTGACCCCTCCAGCTCCATTCATCTTTCCTCTCACTCTTCCACAAAACTCCCCAAGCTTGGCCTATTGTTTGGCTATGGGTCTCTCCATCTGCTTCCATCAGTTGCTGGATGAAGCCTTCCAGAAGGCAGTTATGCTAGGCTCCTGTCTGCAAGCATAGAAGAGTTTCAGTAGTGTCAGGAGTTGGCTCTCTCTCATGGAGTGGGTCTCAAGTTGGGCCAGTCATTGCTTTCCCATTTTCTCAATTTCTGCACCACCTTTATCCCTACACTTCTTGTAGGAAAAATAAATTGTGAGTCAAGGTTTTATGGGGGGGTTGGTGTCACCCTCCCTCCACTGAAAGTCCCTGGAAGTCCCACTTGGCTAGGTCTCCCACTGCTAGGAGTCTCAGCTAGGATCACTCCTATAGACTCCTGGTGGCCTCCCCTGTCCCAGAAATGTTCCTCCACCAATTTCTGTTCCGTCTTTCCAGGTCTTCCCCTCCTACCCATCCCACTGCATACTCCTGCTCTCCTCACACCTGATCCCTGCCCCTATTACCCTCCTACCGCCTCTACCACACATCTACCTCCTCATATCTACTTCAGATGTCTGTTTTGTTTCCTCTTCTAAGAGTCAAGCATGCTCCCTTGGGCCCTCGTTGGCTTCTGTGGGTCTGTGGGTTGTAGCACAGTTATCCTGTATATTGTGGTTAATGTCTACTTATAAGTGAATACATAACCGTGCGTGTCTTTCTGAGTCTGGGTTACCTCACTCAGGATGACCTTTTTGAATTCCATCCTTTTGCCTGAAATTTTCAAGATTTCTATTTTTAATAGCTGAGTAGTATTCTATTGTGTAAATATACCACAGTTTCTCTATGCATTCTTTGGTTGAGGGACATCTAGGCTGTTTCTAGTTTCCAGCTATTACAAATAAAAACTACTATAAACATAGTTGAACAAGTGTCCTTGTGGTAAGGGGGAGCATCTTTTGGGTATATGTCCAGGAGAAGGATAGCTGGGTCTTGAGATAGATCTATTTCCAATTTTCTGAGAAACGTCCAGATTGATTTACAAAGTGGTTGTACAAGTTTGCACTCTCACCAGCAATGGAGGAGCGTTCCCCTTGCTCCACATCCTCACCAGCTTGTGCTATCACTTGAGTTTTTGATGATAGCCATCCTGATGGGTGTAAGATGAACTCTCAGTCCTTTTGATTTGTGTTTCCCTGATGACTATTTCTTTAATTGCTTCTCTACTGTTAGCAATTTCTCTGTTGAGATTTCTCCATTTAGCTCTGTACCCCATTTTTAATTGGGTTATTTGGTTTGTTGATGTTTAATTTTTTAAGTTCTTTATGTATTCTGGATCTTTTCCCATTCTGCAGGCTGCTGTTTTATCCTATTGATGGTGTCCTTTGCCTTTCATAAGCTTTTCAGTTTCATGAGGTCCCATTTATTAATTGTTGGCGTTAGTGCCTGAGCTGTTGGTGTTCTGTTCAGGAAGTTGTCTCCTGTGCCAATGATTTAAGGTTCTTCTCCATGGTCTCGACTAATAGATTTAGTGTCTCCAGTTTTATGTTCAGGTCTTTGATTCACTTGGATTTGAGTTTTGTGATAAACGTGGTTGTATTTGCATTCTTCTACATGCAGATCTCCAGTTATAGCAGCACCCTGTGTTGAAGGTGTTTTCTTTTTTCCATTATATGATTTTGGCTTTTTTTTTTTTTTTGGTCAAAAATAGGTGTCTGTAGGTGTGTGGGTTTGTTTCTGGGTCTTTAATTAGATTCTGTTTATCGACCTATCTGTTTTTATGGCAATATCATGATATTTTTGTTCCTATTGCTCTGTAAAACAGCTTCAAATCAGAGATGGGGATACATCTGCAAGTTCTTTTATTGTGCAGAATCCTTTTTAGCTAACTTGGGTCTTTTACTTTTCCATATGAAATTGAGGATCATTCTTTGAAGTCCTATAAAGAATTGTGTTGGAATTTTGGTGTGAATTGCATTGAATCTGTAGATTGTTTTAACATGGTCATTTTTACTATGTTAATCCTATCAATCCATGAGCATGGAAGATCTTTCTAACTTCTGATACCTTCTTCAATTTCTTTCTTCAAAGACTTGAAGTTTTTGACTTACAAGTCTTTGACTTGCTTGGTTAGAGTTAAATTATTTGTGGCTATTGTGGAAGGTGTTGTTTCCTTGGTTTCTTTCTCAGCTCGTTCATCACTTGTGTAAAAGTGGACTAGTGATTCTTTTAAGTTAGTTTTGTGTCCAGCCGCTTTGCTGAAAGTGTTCATCAGCTACAGGAGCTCCCTGATAGAATTTTGGGAGTCACTTATGTATACTATCAAATCATTTGCAAGTAGTGGTATTTGGACTTCTCCTTTCCAATTTCTAGCCCTAATCTCCTTTAGTTGTTTTATTTCTCTAGCTAGAACTTCAGCTACTATACTGAATTGATACAGAAATAGTGGACAGCCTTGTCTTGTCCCTGGTTTCCATGGAATTGCTTTAAGTTACTCTCCAGTTACCTTAATGCTCACTGTCAGCTTGGTGCATGTTGACTTTCGTGTGTTGGGGTATGTGCCTTTTTCCCTGGTCTTTCTGAGATGTTTATCATGAAGGGGTGTTGGGTGGTCAAAGTCTTTTTCAGCATCTAACAAGATGGTCGTGTGTTTTTCTTTCAGCTTGTTAATATGGTGAGGCACACTGATGGGTTTTTGTATGTTGCCCATCTCTACATCCCTGGGATGAAGACTAATGGATCATGGTGGATGAGAAATTTAATGTGTTCTTGGATTCAGTTTGGCTGTTCTTGCTGTTGGTAGCTGTGCCTCAGGTGGACCTGAATGTTCCTGGGGTCCCACAGGCCTCTGCTGGCTCTGCTGGCTGTGCCCTAGGTAGATCAGGCAGGTAGGGAATGGGCAGAGAAGGTTCTATGCTGAATGTTTCTTAGGGGCAGGGCACAGGTATCCTTGGGATGGAGGGCAATAGGGGTCAGGTCTCCAGAGAAGCTCACCTCTGGTGGCCCTGCTGGCTGTTCCCCAGGTGGATCCATGACTCAATTTTTTTAGTGTACTACAAATGTTAATTTTATACACTATTTTTATTTCCTCAGCCTTGCCCACTATTATGACACATTATAAAAATCTGGTTTTGTTTGTTGGCTTGTTTGGCAGGGTTAGGGATGGAATCCAGAGCCACATCGACACTAAGCCAGAGCTTAATTACTCGGGTAGAGTCACAGCCATGAAAACCCCCATCTTCTACTTTTTCTCACATAAACTACCAAAATTGTATGCATATGTGACTTCTTTCTAGCTGTGAAATAGTTGGAAAGTATATATCCTGTCTATTGTTTCCTGATTGCTCTATCTGACTAATCTATTTTTCTGATTTGGATCCCTCCTATGTCTGGCAAAAATATATTATAGTAATTATTTGTGATGAGGCAACCTAGAGAAGCCATTTGGAAAATCAGCTTTAAAAGTTGGGGCCAAGTAGCTGTCTGGCAAGAGTGACAACTCTTATTCATACCCACTAAGGACTGAGGCAGTTCTGAATAATAAAGGGTCCCCATCTAATTAGAGTAAGGAAAAAGTTTTTTTTTTAAAGGAAAGGTGCTAATGTTTCTTTTCATGTCCATAATCCCCCATAATAGTTGTTTTTCATGACCTAGCACCTGGGTGCAGCTTTCATTCCATCTGTGCACTTCAGAGAGTACAGGAAAGAGTAAGACAAGCCCAATGGGTGTGTTCCAAACCTTAGGTTTAGAATCATATTTAGGATGAAAGAGGCCAAGGCCAAATGCTGGACCATAATTCAGATTGATAAATCATTTCCCAAAGCTCATGCACTCCTCCATTCACTTCAATTCTGAAAACACCACACTCTAGACTTTTTTTCACTTGCAGGCTCTTTTGAAATGCCAAACACAGGGTAAACCCTAAACTTAGTGGAAGTGTTAGTCTCTCAAAGGCAGAAACTTTCAGAACTACTAAATTGTATTCTCTTATTTAACCCCCAGGCCAATTGGTCATCAGGGCTTACAAATTCAGCCAAATGCCGTACGTCTTATTAGTTGTGGGTTTTTTTTTTTTCTCCTTTCTATCCTTGCTTCTAGGGCCCACATACAGCTCTTATCTTTTGAACTGATACGTAAATATCCACCTAATCTCTCTGTCCTCAATTTTTCCCTTCAAATGTTGACTCATACTGCCAAGAGAATGGTTCAACAAAGATCACATCATGAGTATTTTCCCTTCAATAAAGACTACTTTCTGTGAAAAAAAAACTGTGATTATTAAAGAAAATAAATGTCATGAAAGCAGAGGGCATCAATCACTATTAGTTCACCACTGTATCATGCAGGATAAATGATCAAGAGTCATCAACTAATGAATTAACTGGTTTCCTACTTATCAATTCAACCTCATTTATTAGCATACTCCTATCTCTCTCCAACTCCAATCTCACCATGAGTTTATCTCCCTAACTTATGCTTTTTGTGGAAACCTTCCCTCATCACTGAACACTCATCCCACGTAACCAACTGACTATTGTTTACAATGTTTCGAAACAAACAGCCTAGATGTCCATCAGTGGATGGATAAATAATGAAAGTATGACACATTTATACAATGGAATGCCATTCCGCTGTTAAGATGGGATTGTGACATTTGAAGGTAAATGGATGGAGCTGGGAAATCATTCTGAATAAGGTAACCCAGATCCAAAATATTTTGTGTTTTCTCTTTCATGTGGGTGTTAGATTTTAAGCATTTGATAGGCATGCTACAACCCATGTAACTACAGAGGTTAGGTATTGAATAAGGAACTAAGTGGAAGGGCAGGTCTATGGGGAAATAGTCAGGAGACTAGAGCAAGAAAATTAAACAGGGACAAGGGGTGGAGGAAAAAGTAAGGTAGCAGAGAGAATATGGGAAGAGACAACTAGCACTAAGGGCCATTTGGGGATCATATGACAACCTACTAGTGTAGACATTTTAAAATATACACATATATGAAAAATTCTAAATGGAGTCACTAAATAGTGGGAGAAACGATGCCCCAACTAGATATATTTTGCTACCAAATGAAAACTCCAGTGACAGACAAGAATGTGTTACATCTAGCTGAGTCCTTGGCCAAAGGAGCCCCATGGAAATCCCAAATATCTTGGGCTATTGCCAGGTCTATTGTTTTCTCTCTACAAACTGAAATAGGTCCCTATTGCTGAAGACGACATATACATATTACATTGGACATGAAGAAGTTCAACCAGTGCCTAATTACAGTTCTTACCCCTATTAACTAGTGTTTGTGGTACTAGAAGGCATTCTGCATTCTACCAGAGAAGATAGGTCAGTACAACCACAAGTCCTGTGACCTCCCTACATAACGTACTGACTTCCTGTACAACATACTGGTGCAATAGTGGCACAAACATTGTGGAAGTAACCAAACACTCTTTGATTGGATTTAAGGCCCACTCCACAACATGGAACCCATGCCTGACACTGCTCATGTGGCCAAGAATCTGAGACTTTGGCCATGGGTATAGGGAAAAAACAAAACACTGTCATTCTGCTAAAGGTCCATAGCAATAAAATGACTGCTAATGACATTTTGCTGTACCCATATCAGTTCCTTGGTCAGCCATCGTCAGAGGAGCTTCCTCTTAGTAGTAAATGGGAATCAATACAGAGACCCATAACTGGACAAAGGGTAAAGAGTGCTAGATTTTGGGACACTTAGTTCTTGATCAAACGTCTCCCCTCAGGGCTCAGGAATGTATTCAAAAGAGGAGACAGAAAGATGGTAAGAGTAAGTGAGGATGAATCACTCCAAGAAAACAATGTCTCCCAGGTACAATAGGACTTTTTAACTCACAGAGACAACGGCAACATATACACAGCCTACACATATGTAAGCCACACAGGATCCCAGTGCTGAGAAGGAAGTGGATGTAAGTTCCCATCCCTAATCAAAGAGCCATGTCCAATTGACCCTCCACTTGTAAAGGAAAAGTTAATCTTCTCCAATGGAGTCTCACTGGGTACATTAGCCACACTTAAGTGTAGGTTCCCTGTCGAGCAGTAGATGGCCAACACAAAGGAAATGAATGTATTTTGTAGTCATTTGGTCTCATATTGCTTTATTTGTGCATTTTTGTCCTATTGGTCTTTTGCTTGTATATTATGGTTTATAATTTTGTGTTTTATGAGGTTTACTGCACATGTGTATGCATTTGTGTGTGCATGCGTGTGTGTGTGTGTGTGTGTGTGTGTGTGTGTGTGTGGTGTGTTTCTTGTGTTTGTTCTTTTTTTCTGGTTTGTTTTGGTTTTCTTTCCTCTTTGCCTGTTTGTTTTCTAAAGAGAGAATGAAACAGCAGAGTCAGGTGGGTAGGATCTGGGAGGAGTTGAGAGAGGAGAAACTACCATCAGAACATATTGCATAAAAAAATTCAATAAAATAAAATAATTTTTAAAAAGTTATTTCCGAACATCCACCCCTCTTTGCATGAGGTACTTTCCCAGGTAGAGCTAACCAATTCCTCTTTTATGCATTAACTAAAATCCTAAGCATAGTTTATAAGACAGCAAACCTAGCCATTTGCAACCCATGTGTGTTTTACTGGATTCTCATTAAATGCAAACTTTACTTATCATGAACTGAGTTTTATTTATCTACAGCAGCAGTGCCTTCATTCTTCAACTCACAAATGTAGACAGTCAATTGTTTCAGTAAATTAATTGATGAAAGTCTTCATTGTAATTTAACGAGATACAATTTTATATTGCTAACTCCTCTCTAGTTAATTCAGGAATCTAGGCTTACTCAAAGGGACAGTGTTGTAATGAAAATTAATATCAATAATAATATTGTATTGGCAATGGTTGTAATTATAGTAGCTAACACTCATTGACTATATATATGTATATATATCACCCATTCTGACAGATACATAAATGTATTACATCGTTCAGTAGTCCCAGCGAACCTAGGTAACAGGGAATATTGATATCCTAATTTTACATAAGGACTTAACAAAGAGATAACATTGCCTAGAATCAGATGTGTGTGTTGTGTGTGTGTGTGAGAGAGAGAGAGAGAGAGAGAGAGAGAGAGAGAGAGGAGAGAGAGAGCCTAAAAGGTAGAGAATCTACAGCATGTCCTTATTAGCTGTGTAGACAGAATATAGTAGAGATGTGAATGTTCTATGCTGTAAATCGACTTCTCATTAAATGGTTAACACAAGATGAACCTAACATCACTTATATTTATTAGTGGTTCAATGTAAAATTAACTTAAATTGTTGACTTTTAACATGAATAATTTGTGCCTTTTCTTTCTTTCTTTTATATTGTTCACTTTACATCCCAAGTATGTCAAGTTCCATCCTCCCTCCCTCATCCTCCTCCCCTGCTTCCCTAGTCCTCAGAAAGGGGAGCCCTCCTCCCCTAACATCTGACCTCAGCCTATCAAGTCTCATCTGGACTGTCTATATCCTCTTCCTCTGTGGCCTGGCAAGGCTGCCCCACCCACACTCCCTGAGAAGAAGTGATCAAGGAGTGGGCACCAGAGTCCACCTTCTACCCATATTGTGGGACCCACAAGAAAGACAGTGAGCAGAGGGTCTAGGTCCTCATCATGTATGGTCTTGGTTGGTGCACTCAGCCTCTGCAGCGCCCCCACCTCCTCCACCCAGATTTGTTGGCTTCATTGGTCCTCCTTGTGGAGCTCCTGTCCCTTCCAGGTCCTTCTATTCCCCAACTCTTCCATAAGACTCCTTGCATTCCACATTGAAGTTTGACTGTGAGTCTCAGCATCTGCTTCGATCTCCTGCTGGGTAGTCTTTCAGAGGACTCTATGGTAGGCTTCTGTCCTGTTCCTTCTCTCCAGCTGTTTCCAGTGTCTATTCTATTTGCCCTTCTGAATGAGAAGTGAGCATTCTCCCTAGGGTCCTCCTTGTTACTTAGATTCTTTAGATCTGTGTATTATAGTGTGGTTATCCTGTACAATGTGGCTAATATCTGCTTATGAGTGAATATATACCATGTGTTGTCTTTCTGGGGTCTGGGTTCCCTCACTCAGAATGGTCATTTCTACTTCCATCCATCTGCCTGCAAATTTGAAGCTTTCCTTGTTTTTGATAGCTGCGTAGTATTCCATTGTGTAAACTGTAACCACAGTTTCTTTATCCATTCTTCTATTGAGGGGCATCTAGGCTGTTTCCAGATTCTGGCTATTACAATAAAGCTGCTATGAACAAAGTTCAGTAAATGTCTTTGTTGTATGGAGAGCATCTTTTGGTATATACCCAAGGAGTGGTATGGCTGGGTCTTACGATAGCACTATTCTCAATTTTCTGAGAAAAGCACCAGATTGATTTACAAAGTAGTTGTACAAGTTTTTAACACCAGCAATGGAGGAGTGTTTCTCTTGCTCCACATCCTCCCCAGCATGTGTTGTCACTTCAGTTTTTTATCTTAGCCATTCTGAAGGGTGTAAGATGGAATCTCATGGTTGTTTTTGATTTGCATTTCCTACAAAGGATGTTGAGCATTTCTTTAGGTGTTTCTCAGACATCTGATGTTCCTCTGTTGAGAATTCTCTGTTTAGCCCTGTATCCCATTTTCTAAGTGTATGCTTTGGTTTGGTGCTGTTTAATTTCCTGAGTTCTTATATATTTTGGATTTAACCTTTTGTCAGATGTGAGGTTGATGAAGGTCTTCTCCCAGTCTGTAGGGTTACTGTTTTGTTCTGTTGCCTTACAGAAGCTTTTTAGTTTCATGAGGCCCTCATCTACTAATTGTTGATCTTTAAGCCTGAGCTGTTGGTTGTTCTTTCTGTTTCAGGAAGTTGTCTCCTGTGCCAATGAGTGAAAACCTGATATAGTGCCTCCTTTCCCCACCCGATCTCTCTCTCTCTCTCTCTCTCTCTCTCTCTCTCTCTCTCTCCTCTCTCTCTCTCTCTCTCTCTCTCTCTCACACCACACACACACACACACACACACACACACACACACACACAAATGATTGTCTTAGTTCCTGTTCTATTGATATGATAAGATACCATGACCAAGGTAACATATAGAAGAAAGAATTTACTTCACATTTCTATTTCAGGAAGCTAGTGGCCACGACCCTCATGTCAGGGAGCATGGCAACAGGCAGGAAGGTCCATTGCTGGAACAGTAGATGAGAGCTTGCATCCTGTTCAAACAAGTTGGAGGCAGAGATATAAGATTAGTTACGGTGTGAGTCTTTTGAAACTTCAAATCCCATACCCAGTGACACACTTTCTCCAATAAGGGCATACCTCCTAATCCTTCCCACAGTTTCACCAACTGAGAACAAGTATTCAAGCATATGCACCTATAAGGTCCATTTTCACTCAAACCACTACATTCCATTCCCAGTCCCATAGACTTGTGACCATACCACAATGAAAAATTCATTGAGTCCTGTATCAAAAGTCCCCATAGTCTTTAACAGTCTCAATACAGCTTTAAAGTCCAAAATCTCTTCTGAGACTCAAGGCAATCTCTCTGATTATAACCCTTGTAAAATCAAAAAGTAACTACATACTTCCATATACAATGGCATAGAATATACATTACCATTTCCAAAGAAGGAAGGAATATACAATGGCCATAGAATATACATTACCATTTCAAAAGGAAGGAATGTGTGTACAATGAGAAATACCAGGCTAAAGAAAGACTGAAACCCAGAGTTCCAAATCCTGTAGCTCCATGTCTGGTGGCGAAAAGCAGTAAATCCATATATTAATACTCACCATATTTTTTTAATTATCCAAAATAAAAAAATAACCTTACAATTACACAAATGTTCTGTTGGCTAGAAACTTATTGTGTGTGGAGATTCAGAATCATTCCAAGTGTTTGTAGATTTTTTTTAAAAAGATGAATAAAAAATATTTAATAGTATATTTATCTGATGGCTGTATTAAATGTACTTTTTAACCTAAACTTGAGAACAAATAAAGAGTTGGTTGTGGTTAAATTTTGCTACAACAAACATATTACATTCTAAATATGTCACCAAAAATGTTCAGAGGAGTAAATGCAGAGAAACCAGGACAGAACCATTCTCAGCTACATAAACTATTTAGAAACGGTTTTGAGCATCTTTGTTGTTAGTACATAAAGGCTTATTTAATCAACTCACAAATCTTCACCATAATGAAGAGCCAGTTTGGGCGAGTCTTAAGAACAGAGGGTGATAAGGCTGACAGGAAGAAACCTAGCCAGCCAATAAGGCTAAAACACGTACTTCTTTTACTTAAAACATAACCGTCTGATTATCACACACATAAACGTTGAGCACACAATGAAAACTTAAGACGGGTCATAAAATACAAGAATGCAACCAGAACATGGACCAGCAACAGAGAAACTCGGAAGTTGCTGCAGCCACATAGACCGTTCCAGATGAGGAACCTGTCACCCCTCCAGTGAAGTCTGTGTGACAAATACTACACAGGCCTGAGGCTAAGACCTCCGAAAAGGGGAGAATCTCCTGGACTGGGGTTGATGTTTCTGCCAGGAGAAAAACCTGCAGGTTTCTTTCCTCTCATTGTGCTCACATTCTCTGTCTTTATCCTATTTCTTAACTTCACTCCAAAATCAGGACTTCTCAGGCGTAACCACGGCCGCTAGGAGACCCTGACTCAGGACTGCAGCCGAGGACTGTCCAGTCCAAAATAGTTCTGCTTCACTTCCACTTATTAAAATAAATGACTAGAAATTAATCATTAGTTAACAAGTTATAATATGGCCTACAAAGAATTAGAGTATTTCAAAAGACTCCAGGTAGTAGCACTCAGATATCAGAAGAAGAAAGTAAAAGAAAAGGAAAAAAACGGTCCTGGCACACAGGTGCTGGGCACAAGTTTCGCTAGGGAGAGAACATTGACCCTGGACTAAGGGAGCACAGGCATATTGATACCAAGCCAGTAACTTAGAAGTGATGACGTCTTTGCTGTGTGTTCTGTACCCTGTATTGTTTCATTCAAACTTGTAATTCAAAATATGACAACACAATCCCTTTGCATTTGTACCTGCACTGTGTATGCGTGATAGCTCACTGACTTGCTTGAATCTGCTCTGTGGGAAAATGTAACGACAAGCCCCCTTGCTTTTGAAAATGTATGTTTAAAACTTAGACTGCTTAGCTGCAAAATACACTCAGATGCAGACTTGCTCTTGAGTTTTGTCTGTCACACCTGATCTCTCTGTTCACCGACACTTCGAGAACCCCAAGGACCTATCCCTGATGGAGCCGGTGCATGGCCAGAACCCAAGCAGGAAAAAACATGGTAGGAATGCTGAGGAAGCTGAGAGAATTCTAGCTTGCTTCCTGTTATGTGATAAACAGCATGAACAAAAGCAAGTAGGGATGGAAGAGCTTTTTGTATTTTGTAGCTTACGTTCATCATGAAGGGAAGTTGCGGCAGGAACCAGGAGGCAGGACTGATGCAGAGGCATGAGTGGACACTGCCTCTGGCTTGCTCCCCTGGTTTGCTCAGCCTGCTTTCTTAAACCTCTCAGGACCACCTTCCCATGGTGGCACCACACAGAGTGGGCTGGACACTCTCACATCAATCATTAGTCAAGAAAATGTCCCATAGACTTATTCACCAGCCACTAACAGAGGCAGTTCCTCAACTGACGCTCTCTCGTCCCTGAAGACTCGAGCTTTTGTCAAGCTGGCAAACAAAACAATATTTTAAAGCAGAATTGACCCCCTGTCACTTTGACATATGAATAAATATTAAGCTATAACCTTTCCAATCTTGTTTATACCCAAGGTCTCATTTTACTATAGCAATATAAGATAGTACAACTTTAATAGAATACTACAGTATTTTCCACCATAAGGTTCCATCACTTGAAAGTTCAATATATCTTTAAAATAGCCCAAAGTCGTTTAACTGTGGGCTCCTATGAAATCCATAAACTATCATTTTTCATATTCCAAGAAGAACAAGAGCACTATTACAATAAGATCTAAGAAAAACCAAATTCAACAATGTAAAAAACCTCAGTGTCCAATATTATAGACTATGGGCTTCTGGGCCCAAAGGGTTTGGATAGTCCCACTTCTCCATTCTACCATCTGCAGTGACCACAGCATGTACCACAGACTCAGGCCAGCTCCACTCTACACCACCCACTCCCCTTGCAGACATTCAATGGCCCTGGCAACTCTAATACATTGATGTCTCTATGTTTTCTCTGTGTTATCTTGACTGTCCTGGACTCACTTTGTAGGCCAGGCTGGTCTTGAACTCACAGTGATCTGCCTGCCTCTGCCTCCCAAGTGCTGGGATTAAAGGCATGTGCTACCACACCCGGCTATGTGTAGGCCAGGCTGGCCTCAAACTTGTGATCCTCCTGCCTCCACCTCCTTCAGCAAATCCTACCAGCATGCACCACCACAACCAGCTGAAGTCTTCACTACATTGAGGCTGCAGCTTCACTAATGGCCTCTGTTGGCCTCTTTTCCAGACCTCCAAATTGCTACACATTACCAAGTCTTAGCTGTTTCCTATTATCTTTTCATGACTTCAAACCATGTGCTATGTGGGTGGATTACACATTAGTGCATGGCTCTGGACCTGAAACTGAAGAAGGTATCCAAAGATTGAAAGATGTCCATGGGTCAGTGAGATTAACGTTAATGAAAATGGCCATCCTACCAAAAGCAGTCTACAGATGCAACACAATCCCCACCAAATTCTAACATAGTTTCTCACTGAAACTTAGAAAAACAATTTTAAGCTTCATGGGAAAACAAAAAAAAAACAAAACTCAGGAAAAGCTGTGAAACAATATTGGATAAAGAAACTGTTGGAGGTAATACCATCCCAGATTTCAAAACTGTACTACAGAGGTAACAAAAGAGCATGGTATTGGCAGGAGAGCGAACATGTTGATCAACGGAATCTAACTTAAGACCTGGCCATAAGTCCACACAGCCATGGACACCTGATTTTTGACAAACAACCAAAAGTACATTCAGGAAGAGATAGTATCTTGAACAAGTGCTTGTCAAATGGATGACAGCATGAAAAAGAATTAAAATAAATATGTATCTATCACCCTGCACAAAACTCAACTCCAAATGGATCAAGGACCTTGGTATAATGCCAGATATCATGAATGTGATAGGAGTAAAGTCAAAGGACTAGGTCTGAACTCATTGGCATGGGAGATAACTTTCTAAAAAGTCATCATTAGCACAAGCACTAAGACAAACAGTTCATAAGTTGGACTTCATGAAAACTCAAAAATGTCTCTATGGCAAAAGACACCATCCATCAGTCGAAGTGGTAGGCTACAGAATGGGAAAAGATATTTACAAACAACACACCAATTCAGAGTTACTACATAAAACACATAAAAGAACTAAAGCAAACAACAAAAAACTGGAAATGTAGAAAGCAACCCAAATTTAAAAATGAGATGCAGAGCTAAACAGGATTCTCAAGAGATAAAACACAAATGACTAAGAAACACTTTTAAGGAAATGTTAAATATCTCTAGCCATCAGGAAAATGTAAATCAAACTACTCTGAGGTTTCATCTTACACCAGTCAGAATGGCCAAATTCAATAAAACAGATGGCAGATCCTGCTGGAGAGGATGTGGAGAAAGGGCAATGCTTATTCATTGTTGGTGAGCGTGCAGATTTGTGCACTGTGGAAAGTGGCGTGGCAGCTGTTCAGGAAGCCGTGAGCAGATCCTACTCCAACATCCAGGATACACCCAAAGGGCTCTACGTCCTACTAAAGATACATGCTCATCCATGTTTATTGCTGCTTCTATCATAACAGCCAGAAACTGTAAATAGCCTAGATGTCCATCCATGTATGAATGGATCGTGAAATGTATATTTACACAATAGAATACTATTCATCTGTTAAAAAACAACAAAATTAGAAATTTGAAAGTAAATTGATAGAGCTAGAGAAAAAAAATCATCTTGAGTGAGGTAAACCAACACATCTCCCCCCCAAAACAAATGGTATATGCTTTTTATTCTTATGTGTGGATGGTAGCTTGTTTTGTTTTTTGAGACAGGGTTTCTCTGTGTAGCCTTGGCTATCCTGAACTCACTGTGTAGATCAGGCTGGCCTCGAACTCACAGAGATCCACCTGCCTCTGCCTCCCGAGTGCTGGGATTTATAAAAAAAAGCTAAATGGTAGTTTTTAAGCCTTCAATATGTGTTACAATCCACATAACCACAGACATTATGTATTAGAGGGATTAAACGGACAGAGATGCAAGAGAGCATCGAGAGAGAACATGGAAAGGGACAACTCACACGAAAGGTCAATAGAAGGGTCATATGAAACCTGCTACTAAAGGAGCTTCTTAAAATAATACGTACATGAAATTAATCTAATGGAATGACCAAATGATGGAGGACATGATACCCCAACTGGATCTCTTTCACCACAAGTGAAACGTCTAGTCTCGGAAACAGGTACATCTAGTTGAGCTTTGGTCAAAGAGGCCCCTTCGAAAACCCCAAACAACTCAGGCCCCAACAACTCATTGCCAAGAAGGTTGTTAGCACTTCACAAACTGACAGTAAGGCCCTATTTCTGAAAGAAGCATGAACATCTCCCTTTGAATATGAGCAAGTCAAGCTGGTGCCTAACTAGAACCTTCACCTCTGACTAGTGTTCATGGTACTGGAAGGTACACATGGATAGAGGTAACTGTAAACATGAGCTCAGCCACAAACCTGCCATCTACAATGGTGACCTGCCTGCAAGATATGTAGGTACAATAGTGGAAGACACGTTGTGGGGATAAACATCCACTCTCTGATTATAATTAAGACCCACAGCATGCCTGACAGTGCTACGGTAGCCAAGAACCAGAGACTGGGTAGACCGTGGACCTAAAAGAACACTAAATAACTATTGCTCTGCTTAAGGGCCATAGCAATAAGATGGCTTTCCTAATGGTACCCATCTATCAACGGCTTGCTCAGTCATCATCAGAGAGGCTTCTTTGTGCAGTAGATGAGATCTAGCACAGAGGCCCACACATGGACAGCATGCAGAGAGTGAGGGATTTTGGAACACTTGGTCCTAAATGGGATGTCATGTACAAGCTCCTCCTTCCACTCCAGGACTTAGACAGCTATTCAAAGTGGAGGCATAAATATAATGAAGTCATAAGGGATGGATGGCTCCAAGGAAACTCTGTCTTCCAGGCAGCAAGACGGATGCACATATGACCTCACTGTGGTGGTATGAATAAAAATGGTCCCCATAGGCTCATAGGGAGTGACACTATTAGGAGATATGGCCTTGTTGGAGTAAGTGTGGCCCTGTTAAAGGAAATGTGTCACTAGGAAGGGGTGGGCTTTGAGGTTTCAAATGCTCAAGCCAGGACCAGGGTATCTCTCTTCCTGCTGCCTCCTAATGATCCAGATGTAGACTCTCAGCTCCTTCTCCAGCACCATGCATGGCTGCCGACCACCATGCTTCCTGCCATGATGGTAATGGACTGAAACTCTGAAATGTAATATAGCCCCAATTAAGTGCTTTCCTTTATAACAGTTGCCCCTGGTCACAGTGTCTCCTCACAGCAGTAAAATCCTATACTAAGACATTTCTAGAGACTGTGTCATCATGCACAGGTCCGACACAGTTTCAAGGCAGAAGCGGCCCAAGCACTGAGAGGGAGGAGCAGGCAAGGGCTGTCACCTCTAACCAAAAAGCTATCTGCAATTAACACTTCTTTCAAAGGAAAAATTAGTTTTCTCCACTGGATTCTCATTGGATATATTATCCACATTTAAGGGTATGTTCCATGCCCAGCAGGGGAAGGCAAACAAAATGAATTCAATGTCATTTTGGTGACCTTTTTGGGAAAGATTAAGCTTTGTCCCAGGTGGAAGCAGTCTTGGCGGGCTTTACCCTTGGGGCACCCCATGAATACCTTGTGACAGACTGAGTGGAGCCATCCTGGGACTGGAATTCAGGAAGCAGATCTGGGAACCCCACCTGGACTATTGTCTTTCTAATTGACCCTCACCAGGAGAAGGAGCCGGTCCTTCCCACGTGACTCAGGCAGCTGGGGAGGAGAGAACAACAAAGTCAGCTGGGCGAGAGAGCGTGGGTAGCAGCGGACCGGCTGGACCAGCACGCGGGCCAGAGAGACACCTAAGGACCCGTCCCGTGGAACAGATACCGGAAGGTTCACTCTTTTGTCCCTTTAACCCTTTTTTCCTTCTTGTGTAAGCTAGTTGGGTTGTATAATAAAGTTTTATTATAAAGAAACAGAGCCAACACCTTTTCTTTCATATTGCCTTATTTGATCACGTGTGTGTGTGTGTGTGTGTGTGTGTGTGTGTGTGTGTGTGTGTGTGTTAATTGGTGCTGGTATATCATGGTTTCCAGGGTGCAGGAAAGAGCAGCCTCCTGAGTCTTTCAACTAGAAGGTAGTGTTGTAAGTTATGCAGTTTGTAAAAACTGGTCAAAGGCAACCGGAAGATGAGGGAAACGGAATGAAAACCGCAATCCAGGCCTTAGACCATGAGAAGGAAGGTTGCATAGGACATTGCAAGGCCTGCAAACGGATTCCCTTGAAATGTACGTGCTTTGTCTCCAGGTGGAAGAACTTGTCTGGACCACTCTAAATGCTACGATAAATTCTCAGTGATGTTTGAGAAGACTAACAAGATTTGACGGGGTGGGGAAGGGGTAGGGAGCTTGTTTCAACAAACCTAATAAATTTCCTGAAGCTTGATTTGTACAGAGAGGCTGATGGCTTTCAAAACTATGGGAGACTGAGTTCTTGCCTGATTCCAAGGCATTTGAACATTTATCTCTCCTTAGGAAGGGCTGTTTGAAGTGGCATAGTCATTTATTAGTAGCATTGTGAAAGAAAAAGTTATGGAATCTGGGAAGAAAGAAAACCAATAATGTGACTAGCCTTGTGGGAGGGGCATTGGGCAGAGCGCAGGAGAACGTTTCCAAATGAGCACTAATCAACACTCATGGGAAATGCACTTGCTTGTTGCAGCTTGTTTCCTTAGCAATCTGTTACTGAGAAAAAGTGTTGATGTTTTACATTTCTCTTAGCTGGAAGTTAATCTACAAAGCTGAAAGGAAAAATTAATCCTAGCTTGAAATGTGGACTGTCTTAATCAATGTTTGATTGCTGTGATCATGTTCAATGCAACCCACAAAAGAAAGCACTTGGTTAGGGGCTTGCTAACAGTATCAGAGAGTGAGGTCATGACCATCACTGCAGGGAGCATGGCAGCAAGCAGACAGGCACTGGAACAGGAGCTGAGAGCTCACATCTCAGCAAGCTGGAGGCAGAAAAGCAAGACTTGGACTGGTATGGGCATTTGACACCTTAAAGCCCACCCCCAGTGACACACCTCCTCCAACAAGACTACACCTCCTAATCCTTCCCAAACAGTTCTACCTAGGGGTCAAGCATTCAAATATGTGAGCCTATAGGGGCCATCCTCTTTCAAACCACCACAAGGACATAAACAATACCTTATTTGCAGCCTGATCATTTACATTTTTCCTGCCTACTACTAATCCCCTACTAATTGGGATTAGTATTTGGGGCAAGGGTCTCAGTAAGAACTTTAATAAAACTTGGATGCAGTCTTACTCCCAATTTATGTGGAAAATGTTGCCTTTTGCCACATTTAGGGGTTTTCTATCATTGATTTGGATGATCAATTTATTATACCTAAGCTATAAAAATCCTGATACCATATCCAACTGGTTTGGGCAGAACAGTAGCTGGCCAATATTTATTTAATTGTATAATCCTATTAAAATATTCTGTTAGAAGAACTCTACTGAAGCACTCACTTTGGAACATTCTTAATTACTTTTTAATAGTCTGAATTTGGCCATGGAGAAAAGAGAAGTTGATTAATTTATGTCAAAACTTTCAAACTCTGTGAAGTAGGTTAGACCTTTCTTCTTAGCCATCTGGCACATTCTGGCTTTGAACAGCAACTTTGTAGAAACATTCTGCAAGCAAAGAAATTCCATAAAGCAAATTCTTTCTATTCTGTACCTTCATGGGAGGGCTTTATATTTCTGTGGATATGACAATAGCCTAAATCTGCCAGTGTGAACTTACTTGAAATTAACCTCACTGAATGTTTGCTAATATCCTAGATACAAAAGCCTATTCTGACTACTTAGGTGTTACCAGAGAATTCAGTTGTTGACTCAATAGTACTGCGGTGTCCCCTCACACAAAAAAAATCTTCAGGTTTTTCTTCTTTCTTTTCATCAATGCTACTTACTCCATTGAAGGATATAGCACCAACTTCTTGCGTTCTAGTGTTCCTAACTTTTCTTGTGGGTTACATGCAAGTTCTGGAGAATTCTATTGGTTCCCAAGTCTCAAGTACCACCAAACTGCTCTCCAGTGAGAGTCCCTCAGCACAGAGCCAACAGCACTGCAAAGTGAAGGCACTCAAAGTGGGTTCATCAGCACATCTCCTCAGGGTCCTTGTACTGGCTAGTTTTATGTCAACTCGACACAAGCTAAAGTCATCTGAGAGGAGGGAAACCTCAATTAAGAAACTATTCATAAGCTCAGGCTGCAGCCAAGCCTGTAAGGCATTTTCTTAATTGATGGCGGAAGGCTCAGCCTGTTGGTAGTGGTCCATCCCCGGGCTAGGGGTCTTAGGTTCTATAAGAAAGCAGGCTAAGAAAGTTACGGGAAGCAATCCAGGAAGCAGCACCCCTCCATGGTCTCTGCATCAGCTCCTGTCTCCCGGATTCTTTCCTGTTTGAGTTCCTGTCCTGACTTCCCGCAGTGATGAACAGTGCTATGGAAGTGTCAGCAGAGTAAAGCATTTCCTCCCCAGCTTGCTTTTTGGTCATGGTGTTTAAGCAAAGTAGAAGAAATCCCAACTAGTCAGTCTTCCTCCAGTGTACCATCTTGTGAAGGAACTCGTCATCCCCTATGAGACATTTTACTTGAACAAGGGAGCTCTTGCACTCCTCAAGTGGGAAGGGCAGGCTCCCGTATCCAGGATATCAAAGTAAACTTGCAATGTTCAGAGTAATCACTCAAAAGTATAGGTGTGAGGCACAGATGACTAAATTCATTGGTGTTAGGTCTCAGAAACCCAGGGCAAATGGCTGGCTGAGGTGCCTGTTAACACATCAAGGCAGACACTAGCTAACTATCCCAGCATCACTGTTGCCCGTGGCTCCTCCCAGCACTTCTCACCCCGAGGGGGCCCCCCTAAACCCCACCCTCTCACGGGCAAGGTTTCTGCTTCCCTTCCCCCAGCCTGATCCCTTATAACTCAACCATTTTGGCTTTGCCAGTCTCTTGGCCCTTGGCCCAGACCACCTTTCATTCGAGGGTTTCTCTCTTGTTCTCTCTCCGCACCCTCTCCTCTCGGTCTGGTTTAGTTTGCCAGCCATGTTCAACCTGGTCTCTTCCTTCTGCTTGCTTTCTCTCTTGTCTACAATAAAAGCTCTCCATACTTTAGGAACAGCCATGTCCTCCTCCTTTTATTTGTTTTCTCATCCATCTGGTGCTCAAACCAGAGGAGTGTCATAGATAAGCTCCCTTGTGTTATAGATGAGCCCCCTCCAAGGGCTCCGCCCCCCTGAACCGCGGTGCTGGTTTGACGCTCCTAAGCCATGTATGGATCATTTTTTTCTGACGGCTTCTGCCACCCACCAGATTGGACTGCAAATTAGAGACTCTGCCTCTTCAGCTAATTCTTGCCTCTAGCTGTTCTAATCATTTCTCTCTAATCACCTACTCAGTAAGTATCTTCTCTCTCTGGCTCCTGGAGCCTGCTAAGCCCTCAGGGCACCCACCACTTAGGCATCTCTCTGTCTTCTGGGGTCTGTTGTGCTCTCTGGGGGGGGGGATCTGCCACAATATTGTTTCCCTACTACACCCTCCACACACTGTACTTGCAAATTCTTGTAGATTGCAGCAGCTTCTGCCAGCACACAAGCAAATGATCCCCAGGTTTCTTATCTCTAAAGTTTTTCAACTTTCCACTCTTGGAAATCTTTTATCTTTACAATTTCTGTACTGCACTTTCAAGAAGGCAGAGGCATGTGGATCTCTGTGAGTTTAAGGATAGCCTGGTATACAAACAGAGTCTAGGATAGTCAGGGCTACACAGAGAAACCCTGTCTCAGAGAAAGAGAGAGAGAGAGAGACAGACAGAAACAGAGACAGAGAGACCGAGATACAGAGACACAGAGACAGAGACACAGAGAGAGACGGAGACACACAGAGAGAAGAAATCTTTTAAGACTACTGTATAAATGGTCTTTATCTTAAGATTTATAAATTCACTGGATGTGGTTAAAAATCTTTAAGAAGAAAAAAATCTAACAAATTTTGGCTTAAAAGGATGGAAGAGATAGCTCAGCAGTTAAGAGCACAGCCTACTCTTCCAAAGGTCCTGAGTTCAAGTCCCAGCAACCACATGGTGGCTCATGACATCTGTCTGTAATGAGATCTGGTGCTGGGCAGGAGCACAAGTAGAAGGAATACAGTATAAATAAGAAGTAAATCTTTTTTTTTTTTAATTTGGCTTAAAACTTATAACAAAAGGCTTATAGTTAAAAACCTGTACATTAAAAACCCATACGTAGATAATTTTAATTTGCCACAACATGGAAGCAACCACATGACTGGCAGCCATCTTTTCTAAAGTTAAAGAGTACAGGCCCATGTGGCGTTACTGCCATCTTAAGATACCATGAGGTATGAAGCAACAATTATAAAAGTTCTTAGTTCTCATGAGCTCTCTGCTTATCATATAGCTCTGTCATTTTAATTGAACCAGCTCCTCGACACTAGCCCGCCCCCTACCCCCACCCCTACCCCCCCCCCCCACTTGCCCGCACCCTACGCTGCTCCCAACCCCTGCCCCCACCCGCACCTCCACCCCCGCACTCGCCTGCACCCCACCCACCCACCCACCCCCTGCGAAAGCTGCCTTCTCGGTTCATTTCATTTCTAGAGGTCTCCAACTAAGAAGGACCTCTTGCTGACAGACTTCACGATGAAAGAGATAAACTTACAAAACGGGCTTTTAAAAGTTTCAGATCTCTTTCCCTGTCTATGCTACTGTTCTACTGACATCAAAGCTTAAGAGTTTTGACATTAGTCAATGGAGTTCTGATAACAGAAGCTCATTTTAAATTTCTTTTGGTTGTCTTCTAAATATAGACTTAAAAAGAGTTTCTCGTTGTGCTAAAAAAAAAAAAAAAAAAAAAATAGAAAAAATCTGCCCATATCTATATATCCAACCCTCTGGAAAAAGTGTTAATCCTTTTTTTTTTTTTTTTTTTGGTTTTTCAAGACAGGGTTTCTCTGTGTAGCCATGGCTGTCCTGGAGTCGCTTTGTAGACCAGGCTGGGCTCGAACTCACAGCGATCCACCTGCCTCTGCCTCCCGAGTGCTGAGATTACAGGCGAGTGCCACCACACCCAGCTGGAGTGTTAATACTTTTAAACCAGAATCATTTTGGGTCCCCAAGCATTTACTAGGACTCAAAGACATAAGTCTACTGCTTTTTCTACAATGTGGATTTCAGTACAGGTAACAAACAGTGGTAATGCTAATATATTTTACACTTTTTTTTGTTTTGTTTTGTTTTTTTTTGAGACAGGGTTTCTCTGTGGAGCCTTGACTGTCCTTGACTCCCTTTGTAGACCAGGCTGACCTCAAACCCACAGCGATCTGCCTGCCTCTGCCTTCTAGGGGCTGGGATTAAAAAGTCACGTAATTGTTGACTTGGATCCACCTTTCACAGGTCAAACAGACTCCAGATTAAGTACTCCTAAATTTTTACTATCTTTTCCCAAGAATGAGATATTCTCTCTCTCTCTCTCTCTCTCCCTCTCTCTCTCTCTCTCTCTCTCTCTCTCTCTCTCTCCCCCACCCCACCCCCAATCTTGGGAATCCATTCACCCAACTATCAGAATCATAGGGCTGGTAGTTTCAAATATACATTTCCCCTACACTCCTCAATTTTGCCTTCTGTGCCTGGCTTGCGTACGCCCCAGGAGATGTTCAATCAGTTGCAGACTGCTCCAGAACTGCCTGTAATGAGCAAACCCCCACATCCCTTGAAGCCTACATCCCCATGGCCCAAAAGCAGCTTATGCTACATTAGCCCCAAATGGTCCAGCCAAAGCTGAGCAGCAACTGTAACTGGCATCTCCCAGCCTGCACTCCCCTCTTCCTTCCTAGCTTTGTCCAACACTCCAGTCTCCCTGGGCCCTGATAAGGATGCCCCAATTTCAGCATGAAGTAGTTATAACAGAGATTGCATTGCCCCTTTATCAGAGCCTGGAATGGTAGGTCACAGAAACCCAGGAAAAAATGGTTAACTGAGATGCCTCTTAACATTTCGAAGCAGCCACTTGTAGCTATCCCAGCATCACTCAGTACCTGTGGCTCCTCCCAGCATCACTCAGTACCTGTGGCTCCTCCCAGCATCACTCAGTACCTGTGGCTCCTCCCAGCATCACTCAGTACCTGTGGCTCCTCCCAGCATCACTCAGTACTTGTGGCTCCTCCCAGCATCACTCAGTACCTGTGGCTCCTCCCAATATCACTCAGTACCTGTGGCTCCTCCCAGCATCATTCAGTACTTGTGGTCCTCCCAGCATCACTTAGTACCTTGGCTCCCTCTCACCATTTCTGGCATCACTCAGTACCCGTAGCTCCTCCCAGTACTTCCCACCACCCCCCTACCCTAAACCTAAACCTTTCCTTGGGCTTCTTCTCGCCCCCACCCCCAGTTTGATCCCTATATAACTCAGCCAGTTGTTACTATGATGCTCTCTTGGCCTCTTCACCCTTTGTCCTGGGCGGTCTCTCAGTCAATGGCTCCTCTCTAGCCCTCCTCCCATCTCTCTTCTTATGGTCCAGTTTAGTTTTCCAGTTATGCTAAGCCTGGGCTCTTTCTCTGCCTGCTTTCTCTCCCTTATATCTACAATAAAAATCTTCTCCGTACTTAGAAGTAGCCATGTCCTCCTCCTTTTTTTCAATCAACTAGGTCATAAATAATACAAAGCATCGTAAAGTAGGAATGGGACTTGGGTGAGACGAAGTGTTTATAGGGAGGTGAATGCAAGGAGAGCAGGATAAAAGTAATCATAATGCACTGTATATCTACAAATTTTCAAAGAACAAAGTTAATAAAAATAGAAAACTACATGTGGGGAATTGATGATGTTGATGTAAATCCAAAATCATTACGAAGCTCACAGAGCCTTCCCTGCCCTGATTGCTTCTCTGACCTCATCTTCCATGACTCCATCACTGAACTAAGCTGTACACCTACCAAATCCTATATGACTTTCTGTGGGTCTCTCTTCCTGGAGGGCTGTTGGCCACCAGCCCATGAGGACAGGTGAGCAGAGGCAGGGCTAAGGGCTCAGGAGGAGCAGAGATGGGGTGCAGGGCTCGGAGGAAGGCAGTGAGCATGACCAAGGAATAACTTCCAGGACCAGCTGCGGAGAGGCAGCTCAACTTTACTCCAGGGGTGGGGGGGAACATATAGAAATAGGGAGCAGCCAGGAGGTACCCTGAGAAGTTGTTTGTACTGTGCTTCATTTACGTTATACAGCACAGGCTTATAGCCTGTGCAGGGGCACAGTACCTAATTCCTATAGGTGCATGGAAGGAAAAGCAGGGAGCTGCTGTGCCAAAAGCCCTATATCAAATATGTTTAGAGGCATAGATGCCTAAAGACACTCTCCAGATGAGGTCAGGCAGACAGCAGGAGTCCCCGCTGGGGAGAGGGAGTCCTCCCTCCAGCATGGATCTCAGGAAGACTACCCAGACTGGCAGGATCGCAACCTCAAACAGCAGGGTCCTTCGACAACTTTCTAAGCCTCTCTCCTGTATTCTCTCTCTTCCCCCTGTGCTCAGCGCCCAGGCCACAGATCTGCAGGAAATACATCAATGAAGCCTTCTGCCTTCGGTTTTCAAGCTTCTTTCAACTCAAGAGGAGCTCCGACAGACATCAGAGCCAAGAAGTACAGGTCAAAGTGACAACCCATCCCCCCCCCCCCCGCTGCACACACAACAGCTTCTTCCCTGGGACTAACCTAGGGTGGCATTGAACCCTAAGTACCAAGTCAGCTTCTTTTTTTTTTAATTATCTTTTAAAAATATTTTTTATGTGTCTTTTTTAACATATACATTCATATTTTTTACACTTGAGTAAAATAAGCTACATACAGCAGGAAGAACCATGAGACAATCAGAGTTTACATAAATGTTACCTATTTGTATCTGGCAAACTTGAAGTAAACATCTTTCCTATTTTGTTGGGTCTAAATTTCTGAATGGAGATTAATATCTATCATATCTCATCCCTATTAACTTAAAAATCTATCTTGATCTAAAAACATCTTAACTTCTAACCTACTCAGCTTAATTGAAAGACTAAATTATCTGGTCTTCAACCCATCAGAGATTTGAGAAAGGATAAAACTTAAATACCTGAGTGAACCTGGAGTGCTGGTCAGCAGCTCCCAAAATTTAAAAATGACTGAGACAGTTTACTGCCTGAATAGTCACCCAACACTCTTCTACCCTGGCCTGGTGGCCTTGCCAGGCCACAGAGGAAGAGGTTACAGGTAGTACAGAGGGCACTGGATAAGCTGAGGTCAAAGTTAGGGGAGGAGGGCTCCGTTTGCTAAGGGCTAGGGGAGGGAGGGAAAGGGATGAGGGAGGGGATGGGATGGGAGGTGATGAGGGAGGGGATTCCAATCAGGATGTAAAGAATTCAAATGCAGAACAAGCAGGTAACTAATATTGCTAATCCCACTACCTGGGAATAGCTCTGAGACTGGCTGAGATGCAAAGGTCATGCATAGACAAGGCTTCATGTTGGTCACAGATTCTCTGTGACTTATAGTTAGAGGGCATTCTTAGCATGGCATGAAGGACGATTTGCAGATGTCCTGCTTCTGCTCATACGATGAGCAGAGAACCAGCCTTAATTGCTCTGTGCATCCTGCACACTTCAGACCATCACAATGTCAGAACCGTATAATGCTTGTGAGAAGTTATGTTTTCAGAACAAAAGAACTGGACATCAATGCTGGATCAGATCTGACGGATTCATTCCTCTCAGCAAGCTGGATGCCAATATCCTGCACCCTCCGTGTTCCAGCCCCAGGTGTCTCAGTTGCTCTTACCATCAGAACAGGACAGCGTTGTAGAAAGCTTCTGATCCCAATTGGTCCAGCAGTTCAGACTGTCCCACACAGAACTCCTATTAAGCCTGGAATTTCACAACTTTTGAAAAATGGACCACAAATGCTATCCCTGGCTCACTTAAACATTTTCCCCAATTTTGGGGGGCCTTCAAAGGTATTATTTGCCCTAAATCAGCCTGAAGAAACCTTAAGAGAACAACATCCCATTTCCTCAATGGGAGTTGGATAGGTTTCTGTTTACTCTTTTGGTCTACAATATTATTTTCATTGGGTGTTGGTTATAATATCATTGGTCTTTTACAGAGAGGAAACTAGTTTGATTCAGGGACGTATCCTTTTCTTTATTTTTCTTTTGTAGGTAAGGAGATAGGAGTTGAAAAGAAAAAAGGGGGATATAGAAATATAGAGGGAGGATAGAACAAAGGTAGATTATTGAATACTCCTCATCTCAAGGCCCTAATTGTTACTCATAATAAGGTTATTTTTTAACTCAACGTTATTGAATTTTGTATATTGATGCAAATCATGCTCATGTCAAAACTAGTCTAATTTTATCACAAGAATATATATTCTAGGTCTAATAGATAGATATGATTCTATAGATATAGGAGGTAAAATAGTTAAATAGGGTCTTCAAATGCCTCAGAGACCTACAGAATATGGTATTTAAAGATGTTTACTCCTGGCAATACTCAGCCTGCCTCAAAGAAGATGATGAGCATCGAAGAACCTCTTATGGAGTTGGCTTCAAATGTGGCAAACAAGCCACGGGCAAAATGTCCTCGTTTCAGCCACAGACAGAACTCTGCCTAAAAATGGACAAGCTTGGATACTGACAGAGTTGATGGCCAGACTCTGCCAGACAGGGTAAGCAAGTCCTCAATAGTTCCTGCCTTGCAAATATGTCTGTCAGATATATTGGGCAGAAGGCTGAAGAGGATGCTCCAAGTCACTTCTTAAAGAGGCGTTTCCAGATAGCCTATTTCCGGTTCTGATAACCACTCCATTATTACTTAGTGCTTGGAGTGACTCTTGCCCCGGGCTACTATAGTCTCCACCTCACTTATACATGTTCATAACTGGTGGCACATTGCCCCAAATTATACAGGTAGCCATTAATTTCCTGCCAGACTTCTAACACTGCGACTTCAGATCCAGATGTATGTCAGTTTCAGTTTAATTTTGCCTCTTCAGTGAGGCCTTACCTACCAGCTAAACCTCTCTCAGCATCTATGTAACAATACCCACCCCACTTAATGACCAACACTGAAAGTTTTAATGTTGCCTGTCTTTAAGACGTCATGCTCCATGACATCAGAAACTAAGTCTGTCTCTGACGTTGTTGCGTAGCTAAGGAGATCCTGCTGTGGAGCACTTTCCTCTAAGGTAGAGCATCCATCATAGTAGTGGGAAGCTCGTTAAGACTCAGGAAGTAGAGTCAGACACCTTTCATCTGAGGTGAGTAAGTCTCTGAGTTTGAAGCCAGCCTGGTCTACAGAGCGAGTTCAAGGACAGCTACAAGGAAAGCCTGATCACAGGCTGATTGAGGAAAAATGCTGCTTACTGCCAAGTGTCTGAAGAAGAAGAACAACAGCTGCTGAGTTTCTCTGTGTCCTCACTTTTCATTCATTTGTGATTCTGTCTTCCACTTCCACATCTCACCAGAGCCCTTTGGCTTAATACTTTATACTGGCATCTCAAATCTAAAACACTTTGCATGTGCAAATACACTCAAAGTTTCCAACCTCCCATCTCCTGTTAGAGTTCACAGCCAGGCACCAATTTCTATTTGTTCCTTGAAGTCCCCTGATAGCTACTCTCCTTTAGTAAAATCCTTCTTGCCTTTTTCCATCCCCCACC
The DNA here is from genome assembly GCF_903995435.1 of Acomys russatus. Taxonomy (NCBI): domain Eukaryota; kingdom Metazoa; phylum Chordata; class Mammalia; order Rodentia; family Muridae; genus Acomys; species Acomys russatus. Next base: position 90,340 of record NW_026131718.1, read on the forward strand.
CCAATTTCTAGCAGCCCTCTGTACTACTGACATACTGTCTTTTAAGATATCTTTCCCCTGGGGCTGAACAGAGGGCTCAACAGTTAAGAGCACATTCTCTTGCAGAGGACCCTAGCCGAATTCTCAGCACTCAAACTGGACGTTCACAACTGCCTATATCCAGCTCCAAAGAACCTGATGGCCTCCCCAGGCCCACACATGTATGTGTAAATACTACACACACATACAGAGAGAGACAGAGACGAGAGGAGAGCGAGAGAGGAGAGAGAGAGAGAGAGAGAGAGAGGAAGGAGAGAGGAGAGAGGAGAGAGAGAGAGAGAGAGAGATTTAGTTCTAGGTGTCTTGTCTGTTATGACTTTGTGCAGGAAAGGGTGTTTCTGTGGGACCTTCCTTGAGACAGTAGAGAATAGAGGTTAGGGTTTAAAAATGTAGAAAACTATCTAACATTGACTGTGGTGGCATAATGGGAAAATCAGTGCATCTGATGGTTTGCACTAATTGTCACCTTGACAGAATCTGGGACCACAGGAGACAGACATGCTTGTGTGGGATTCACTTCATTCTAGTAACTGATTTGGGGAGATTTAAGCACTGTGAGTGGTATTGTTCCCTGGTTGGCATTCTGGACTGCACACACAGAAAACGGAAGCTGAGGAGCAGCGTGCACTCATATTCTCTGCTTCTCGGTTGTGGATGTGGAGTGACCAACTGCTTCGAGCTCTTCCACTCTGACTTCCAGCCATGATGGATTTTTGTACTTGAACAATGAACCAGAACAAACCTTTCTCCCTTAAGTTGCTTCTGTCAGAGTGTTTTTGTCCCGGCAACAGGAAAAGTAGCCAAGACATATCCCACAGCAGTTCCTGATGCCGTGAATGTGACTCTGCCTCACTTTCAGAGTTCTCCATAATCAGCACCTCGGCTTGCTGACCTAGCCTGAGCCCAGCGTTTTCAGTTCAACCATTCTCAATCTTCTTCAAAAGCATTTCACCTGCTCTTGTATCTTCCCATGCTTTCTGAAATAACCTTTAACTCCCTCCCGCCCCGACTGCTATATAGTCTTCATGTTTCAGTTTCATCCAGAGAAGCCACAGTAAACTTGCCTTTCACAATCCCCTCTCTTCTGAATACTCATCACCTTTCCTGGAAATTACAAACCAATGTTATAATGCCTTGCGCTGTCACTTCTTGGTCTATATTGGAGGTTAAACTTCTTAACTAACTTACAACTGCACCAGGGTCAAGATTAGATCTGGTGAGATTACTTAATATTACTTCCCGTCCTTACTTACCCACTATCTGATGCCTGCATGGTGTGTGACTTTGACCATGGTGCCTTTAATTTCTACTAACGTCTTTCATTTAGTTCCAGGTGTCGTATCTGTTATAGATAGGAAAGGCTGTTTCTGTGGGACCTTCCCTGAGACAGTAGAGAATCGAGTTAGGGTTTAAAAATGTAGAAAACTATCTAACATTGACTGCGATGAGCATGATGGGAAAAATCATGCCCGTTCCCTCTGTGCCCCAAATCCTAACAAGCATTGCTAGGTATGCAAAGTAGAGCATGGCATTGGGTATAACTTAATAGGTGGATGGAAGGAAATTGAATTCAGTTCCACAACTACCAACTAGCTGTGTGATCTTAAGCACTTGGTGTAACTGCTGCAGGCCCCAGTTCCTCTCCTGTAAAGTTAGACTCTTTGATAATATAATATAATTATGCATTCACTTGACATACTGCTTAGTCCGCAGTGAAATTAAATACACATCAGTTGTTATGATTGTGTTTTTCTCTCTTTCCACATTCTTGTGTAGGGGTTGCAAGTGTAAAGAAGCTGACTCTAGAAGTCAAGATGGCACAGGAAAGATCTCCTTCCCCCAGAAGGGCAGGGTGAGTCATAAATTAACCCAGTCCATCAGAAGCCACTACCTGTGTTTAAGGACGTCTTCAAGAAACACCCTTCCACGCCATTGCTATCAACAGTCCACAAGCTGGACATCTATTTTTCAACTCAGACTTGCAACTCAGTCTAGCATGACTAAAGGATTCAAGTTCTGATTTGCAGGGAGGATAAACTCCAAGAATGTGATACGGCTGTGATGAGCTGCATGCGGATGGATATAATCGATGCTTTCTCTCAGAATTTTTTTTTAATTGAAATTAGGAAGAGGAAGCATGAGTATTTCTTTGGTGACTATACTGTAAGATGAAGCCAGGCAGCAAACGGTTCTGTCATTCGGCAGCATCCAGTCCACGTGAAGGAAGCCGACACAGAGAGAGAAGTGGGAGAGACGGGTGGTCTCGCAAGACTCAGTTCCCTCACGCCCCAGATGCCTGAAGCCCAAATACACTTTTCAATTTATCAGTAAGTGTGTTTCTCTTATTTGTTTAAGTTTATCCAATTGATGCACCTGAGGGGGAAAAGCCTTATGGAATCAGTGAGATTCCAAAAAGTTAAGTTTCTAAGAAAAAAAAATTGAAACACCTGGCTTAAAAGTGCTTCTCAGTAATTTAAGCATCCTGAAGAGGGCACTGTTTGCATTCACATCTCTCTCTCTCTCTCTCTCTCTCTCTCTCTCTCTCTCTCTCTCTCTCTCTCTCTCTCTCTCTCCCCCCACCCCACCCCACCCTTTCCTTTTATGAAAAGAAAGGCCTGAGTGAATTGCAAAAGAAAAACGACTTTATTTGGAGAGCTGTGACCCCACTTCTTAGGGTTCCAAAATCTGCGTGTTTCCTGCTGGCCCGGGAAAAAGGACAATGAAGACATCACTAGCTGTGATTCTGTGGCTTCAGCTAGACTGTGAGTTTATGGTTCATTGGGAAGGAACCTATGAGGGTAGAAAGTATCCGAATAATGTGCAGTGAGTAGCAACAAGGTCCAGGTGGCCTCACGTGGGTTCCTTGAGGAAGAGCAGGGTGATGGCATAACCAGTGCCCCCATCCTTCTGGAATGCTCTCTTTGCACAGGGTTAAGTGGAGAAAAGGCAGTGGAGCAAAACCCTCAGTTCCTGAGTGCCTGGGAGGGAACAAACAGCACAATTTACTGCAATTATTCAAGCACTGCTACCAACAGACTGTCCTGGTACAGACAAGATCTGAGGGGCAGCCTGGAGTTTCTGTTTGTGCTACTGTCGGATGGTGCATTGAAGAAGGACAGATTAACAGCCTCACTTGATTCCAGCACCCGCGTCAGCAGGCTGCACATCTCAGGGCTCCAGCGCAGCCACTCTGCCACCTACTTATGTGCTGTGGGCCCACAGTGCTCCCCTGTCATTGCTTGTCTACACCCAAACCTGCACCTCACACTCCAGACTTCTTTAAAACTCAGACTGGGTATGCATGACTTAGCTCTATCTCTGCATCACTCTGAAAAAAAAAAATCCTGAAACAAATGGAGGAAGAGATAGTGTTTAACATTTATTTCCTTAAAAAGGGAAGTAAATTTAAGAAGGAAAATCCTAAACACGTCTTTCCCAAAACTATAGTCTTGTTCCCTCTGGCCTCACATTCAGCATCCACCACAATATCACAAATAATTCCCATGACCTATGGAGTCGTTGTTGGCATATATGTGAGCGTAGCAAAGCACTCACCAGTGGAAGGAAGAGGAGCGCATAATTTATTAGAGTAGTCTACGAGCGGCTCCTTGCCTAGTGTTCCCCAATAAAACACTGAGTGCAGTACTCAGCTAAACCATGTGATCTCGATAGCTGTTGGCCACAATATTTGGGGAGAATTTTGTAAGGCCTTCAAAAATAATAAGCAGGTTAGTTGAAAAGTCCAAAACACACACTGGTGTGTGAAATCTGCCCTTCAACACTGGGATAATTCTCTTTTGTTACTTTCATTTTTCCAATATTAGAGAAACTAAATGCCAATGCCAAATAAGTAGGTTTCTCTCTCTCTCTCTCTCTCTCTCTCTCTCTCTCTCTCTCTCCCTTCCCTACCACTGAGGCTGACCTAGGAGAGACAATTTTCTATTAATTATAAGTCGGCCAGTTTATGACATTAGCATAGCAGCCTAGACCAGGAAGCACACACATTTCCTCAGTTCTCAGCAAGATGACATGGTTTCCGTTCTCAGACACATAGTTGATAACTACAGTGGACAGACCAAGCTTATCAATTAGCAAATAGAAATCACGCTACAAGAGAGCTTTTTCCTCAAAGTTCTGCTTTTCATTCCAAATTGATAAATGCAGAAGCCCCGGAAACCATACTGTGGCCTCAGTTGGGTTATAAGCCGCAAAGACACAGAAGTTGACCCCATTCTGTCGTGTGCCCATAGGTGGTATGAGATCAGAAGAAAATGAGAGCGAGGGCCACAGCTCAGCTCAAGCTCTTCAGTTGGCTTCACAGAAGAGTGAGCACATGACTGGGGACAAAACAAGATTGTCCACAGCAATTACCAAAGCAGTGCTGCCAACAGGATTCTGGGAAACACAGAAGAGAGCCTGAACATCTGGTTGGTGTGTTGTTTGTTTTGTTTGTTTTTCTTAAAGACAGGATAGAATAGAAGGTTCATACTGTGCTGAAGCACTCCTCCAACATGTTCAAGGCCTTGCATCCAATCCCCATCACTGAAAGGGGGCCTGATTCTTGCACACTAATCACACAGCTATTTTCACACATAATCTCAAACACTCTGCAGCCCAATGGGTGCCCCCTAAAGAAAAGATACAAGGAGGAATTTGGGGGAAATTTATTTTCTGGCTCATAGCCAAATTTACCTCAATAAATTAGAAGGCTTGCCAATCAGAAGAATATCTTCTTTCTCTATACTGGTTTCCCCTTTTCTTCTCTCTTTGTTTATTTTCTATTTGTTTTAGGTTTCTGGAGTTTGCTTTTGTTAGATTATGACATTTATTTAAACTTTGCCTCTTTCCAGGCTAATGGCAAACAGGCTTCACTTTCAGAAAAAGGTCCAAGGTTCTTCAAAAATTTAATTGGAAACAAACTTTCTCCATACATCCATGAGATGAGCAAACCTGAGTCAGCACCCTTGGATACCAAATTCTTTATATATTTCATCCCAAACTTCTAAGAAAGCAATAATCTTCATTCAGTCAGGCTCAAAATATCCCAGATAGCACAATTATAATGTAAAAATGAAACAACGTTTCAACACCTCCTAAACAGAATGCAATCATTAAAGGTAACTAATGATGGTGGTCCATCTCGTCTGGTCCTCCCAGCATCTGCATGGACCAATCAGCTTCACAGCAGCAAGGTCAGCAACAACACCTCACAGAGCGAGGGCTCTGTCACCAGGCAGAGCTTTCAGCCCTGGCAACAGCAACTTTCATATCTGACAAAATGGAATTTGACATGAAAAACTAACTCAATTCCATGGGGTCCTGAGTACAACACACCAGGCAGACAGCATAGACTCTGACCTTGTACTTGTCAGTGCCTATGAGGTATCATAAATTTCAACTTCCCTGAGGTGCTACAGGAGCAAGGCTCTTTGTTGATGACTCCTTATCAGGAAATTTTTATTTTGCATTTGTGAAGTCAGCTTTTATATCATTACATAATCAGAGCGTGTCATGAGAGATTGCTTATCAGAGTTCTGTAAACCTTAGCATCATGCTTTCACATACCAATTTCCATTTGAAACAACTTCACAAAGAACTTGTTGATGATACGCAAAAAACATCCTCACCCAACTTACTCTGCTGAAAGAATAATACTCAAGTAGTGCTTAAATTCAAAAGTAAGCAAACCCCTCAAAAGATGCATATGACTAAGAATTCATTTGAATTTTAGGGCACTATTTAGTACCTCCCTTCTTGTCCTGTTTCCTAATAGAGGAGTACATAAATTCTTTAAAATAATTTTTATTTCTCTTAGACAATTTTATATACATATTAATATGGATGTATTTTTGGTCAGAATCATACATTGGAGGAGAGAGATCTTAATTTTTATAATTATTGATTATGATTGGATAACACACCTTTTTTTTAAAAAGATTTTTCTTTGAGGGCAAGTACATAATTGTAATTAATTTTATTTGAAGCTAAAATGTGTATATGGGCATCTACACATTCAACATTTTTATCATATCTTAAATTCTTCTATATCTTTGATTTGTTTTCCACTAGATTTTTCATAGTCTTTAAAGGGACTATTGAGGAGCAGGAGAGACAGCTAGGTGGGTAAGAGTGCTTGCTATGCAAGCATGAGGCTCTGAGTTCGGATCCCAGCACCCACATACAAAGCCGGGCATGCAGACTTGTAACCTGAGTATTGTGTAAGGGCAGGGCCGTTGGGAGACGGATCGCTGAGACTTGCTGACCTCCAGCCTCGCTCCAGGTTCAGTAAGAGACTCTGTCCAAAGGAAATAACACAGAGAATGATAGAGCAGAGCATCTGATATTCTCCCCCAGCTTCTACAGCGTGCATACCCCGCCACACGTGTGCACACATACACCGTGCACCACACACGCACACACAACTATACATACAAAGACGACTATTGAAATCTTCTATTAATTTTATCAAATTGTTCTAGAAGATTAATTTTTCACTTACTTAGATGCATTGTGTGTGTGTGTGTGTGTGTGTGTACATAATATAGCTTGTAACATGTTTCTTTATATAGTCATTTTAACACTGCATAGTGTGTGGAAGAGCATCCATGTCATCTAGATTTTAAGCATGAGGGAGTGTCTTTCATCCTGTGGTGGTACTGAAGCATTTTCCCTTTGATGCTTACCCCGCTTTTCTTGCTTCAGAATAAAAGTCTCTGTCTCTGAAGCCAGGCGTGGTCATGAATTGAGCTCTGATCAATGCAATGGAAGTGAGAGCACCACGTGGTGCTGGAAGGAATTCCTTGGGTCTTCAGGCCCCGTGGTGTTCCCCTGATGCCTTGGCTCCTTCCCCCTCGCCTGATGGAGCTGCTGCTCCTCTTAGACACAGCCACAGCCTTGGCTTCATCTGTGTCCTATGAGCTTTCTTCAGGAGAGGCCAATTGACACTGGTACATTTCCCAGTCCCACCTAGCTTCCACGAACCCTTTTAGGGAAGTAAAGTATTTCAGATGTTTTTAGAAGACAACAGTTTAAAACATCATGCTGCCATTTATGCTCTTCTCTGTCTAAAATATGTTGCATAGATTCTTTTTTGATGATTGTTTTTTCAATTTTTTTTTTCTAAGACGTCCAGTAGGAAGCAGGTGAAAGTTCTCTGTGCACATGATGAAGAATCCAGTGCTGTGGCTCTGTACACAGTATTCCTACCTACAAGATTTATGATAAAATCTCTTGATGTGTAAATTTTCAAAAAATAAATTATTAAATGCTTTTATTTCTAAGGATATTTTCTCAGAAGACTTTCAAGTTCGTTTTTGTGTCAAGTCAGGACTATTGACGCACTAGCCTGAGGTCCATTTTATTACAAGGTCAGAATAAGCTTGTCTCTGTTTTCTGTAAAACTCATGTTTTTAACCATTCTTTAACCTGTTCCTGAAATTTGACATGCTCCCCACCCTGTGGCATTTGACTCACACTTTGAGAGTATCCTGAATTCTATGCTGATAAGAAAAGATGTTCTGCCAAGGAATCCTAGGGTGTTCTGCCAAGATGATCTATCAAATAATCATATCTGCTGTCTGCTTCTGTAATTTGCTTGCCAAGACCTTGTATTACCAAATTCTTCCAAAGGTCCCCAATTTGTACCTTTTTTTTTCCCTTATAAAAATAGGCCTGAAACATTCACCCATGCTACTCTCCCAAATCCCTCTTTGGAAAGTCAGGCCTATGTGCAGTACATAAGCTTGCTTAATTGGCCTTAATTTCACTAGTGGTCTTCATTGTTACTTGGTGGGATGAACATTCTCGGAGTCCCCTTTAAGATCAAGACCTCATTTGGGGTTGGTGATCTTTATTCTTGTTCATTGGGATTAACATTTTGACTCTTTTCCTGGGCATGATGGCATGTGTCAGTAATCCCAGCACTCAGGAAATGAAGGCAGGAAGATCACAAGTTCAAAGCCAACCTGTGCTGTACTGTTCCAGGGATAGAAAGTCTCCAGAACTTCAGTCTCTCTAGTCTTACTTGACACACAAACTAGAGTTATCTGAAAGGAGGGAATCTCAATGGAGAAAATGCTTCTATAAAATCTGGCTGTAAGGCATTTTCTCAATTAGGTATTGATGGGGAAGGGCCCAAGCCATGAGTGGTGCCGTCCCTGGGCTGGTGGTCCTGGGTTCTGTAAGAAAGCAGGCTGAGCAAACCAGGAGAAGCAAGCCAGTAAGCAGCATCCCTCCATGGCCGCTGCATCAGCTCCTGCCTCCAGGCTCCCGCCCTGACTTCCTTCAGTGATAAACACTGCTGTAGAACGATAAGCCAAACAAACCGTTTTCTTCCCAGCTCCCTTTTTGGTCATGGTCGTTTTGGTCATGTGGTTTCATCAAAACAGTAGAAACCTAAGCCGGGCGTGGTGGCGCACGCCTTTAATCCCAGCACTCAGGAGGCAGAGGCAGGTGGATCACTGTGAGTTCGAGGCCAGCCTGGTCTACAAAGTGAGTCCAGGACAGCCAAGGCTACACAGAGAAACCCTGTCTCGAAAAACCAAAAACCAAAACAAAACAAAACAGTAGAAACCTGAAGTAAGACGGCGCCGTTCTCATTCAAACCAGCACATTCTTATTCCTGGATCATTAATATCCACAGCCAGAGTTTATGGCAAAAGTGTAACAGGAGGAAGATTGTTTTGTTTTGAAGCAAAGTCACATGTAGCCCAGCTTGGCCTCAAATTTCCTATGTAACCAAGGATGGCCTTGCATTCCTAATCTCCCTGCCTCCAGCTCTGAAGTGCTAGGTTGCAGGCCTTTATTTACTGTGTTTTTGAAGTGCTGGAGATTGAATTCAGGCCTTCATGTATGCCAGGCAAGGACTGTACCAACTGAGCCACACTCTCAGCACAGAAATTTAAAGGAAGACAAGAAGAATAAAACCATTATTCCACTATATTTGGGGCTGGAGATCCTTGAACTACAGTTAGCACAGTCACAGGATAGAAAGACAGAGCTCAAAGCACGTGCGGAGGGAGAGGAGACTTACACACCTTGGAATCTGGCTGGAAAAAATGTTTCTCCAGATGAGAATCAAGGATTCCAGTACACAAACCAGAAAGTTCCCAGCTATCTCACCAGAAGACCCATTTACAAGTTAAAAAAAAATATCCTGAATCCCTTATGCCATCTTAGTGGCTCTTATTTCTAATCTATCAGATCGCAATCACATATAGGGCACCTTCACAGCAGCAGTGCAAAAATCACAACTCTTACCTCAAAGTAGCGAGAAAGTTTGGAGCCAATTAATTATGAGTGATTATGGCCCAGGAACACAGATTCAGGTTGCCCCAAATTCCTTGTTCCAACATTGTAGCCATCTTGTGAATTTCTAATAGTAACAGAACAAAACCAGAAATCAAGACACTTTCCGAATACATTGGTGAAACCATCAGATGGGCAGCTACAGCAAAGCAGAGAAACCTCTGTTTTCAGCCACAGGTGTTGTCTGACATTCTTAGCTTTTGGTTCAGGGGAAGCTGGTAGTCTGCTCAAATGATGACACCACAAGGTTTGACCTGGTAGTCACAAGGATGTCAGGTCAGACACAGAGGTAGGCAAGGAACGCCTAAAAGGCGGGTTGGTTAATGGTAGCCAAAGATGAATTATAATCGGTGTCCTGACTGGCCACATTCCAACCTCTCACAATCATGGGAGTTCTAGTCTGTTAATCAGAATGGTAGAGTGTTCCATGGAAAGTACCCCCTTTCTTCAGGGCCGCCCTAGAATCTTACCAGGAAGAGAGGGAAGTGAATACAAAGATTTTCAGCAACCTTCTGAGGCGTAATTTGTGATCCACCAAAAGGATATATCTGTCTACCGATAAGACACTTAGTTGTGATTCTCTCTTGAGGACCTCACACCCACAATCCAAGCATCTTTTCCCCTTAACCCTCATGCGTTGATATCTATGCTAAAGTAGTCTTTTAATAAATTGCCACTCTGTAGGGATGAAGCAAAAGCTTAGCAGTAAGAGCACTGGCTGCTCTTGCATACCAGGGTTCAATTTTCAGCATCCACATAGTGGCTCACAGTTGAGATCTCATGTCCTCCTTGGGCACTACACATACAAGTAGCTCACAGGCATACATGCAGGCTAACACAAAAATTAAAATTAAAAGAATTACTAAGTTGGCATTCTCTTCTAGAGAAGCCCACACCAATTCTCCTGGGTGTGCTTTTTTTTTTTTTTTTTTTTTTTTTTTTTTTTTAATGTTCTTTTCTTTAGCACTGGTCTTTCTATTTATTTTATTGTGTTTTTCATTGTCTATGTGTATGTTCACGTGTCACAGCACAGATGAGGAGGCCAGAGGGCAACTTGCAATAATCTGTTCTCTTCTCTCATGTGGGTTCTGGGGGCTGAAGTCAGGTCGTCAGGCATGGCAGCAATCACCTTTACCCACTGAGCCATTTCACTATGCCTTATATGTCTGTCTTTAATATAACCCCAACCCCACTTCATACTGGCTAGTCCTGAAACTCTTTTCTGTGTCAAAGCCACAAATCTTGGTTAAGCCTGGATGCTACTGAGGATGATAGCATGGCACTGTGTCTCCGGCCTTTTGCCATTAACAACACAAAAAAGACACTGGATGTCAGAAGAAATCCCTCAGTTATTACACCTTGATTTTCCCATTAAAACACAGAAAAAAATAGTACACATTTGAAAGGTTTTATCATGACGGTATGGAAGCAGGATCATTGGATTTAGTGGGGGCTCTGTAGCCACAGATGGGCTTAAAAGCTCACAGTCTCACAAGACGCCCTGAGTCACAGGCTCTGGGGTCTTTGCCCCACAAATCTGAAGAATGAATTTTATAAACTGCAGAGAAGGTATACTTTAATAAAGGAGTTTATTATGGGAATCTAAGGGGAAGCAAGCAGAGTTCCAGTGTAACAGAGGTGGGGGAGTCGTCCCAGAGGTGGGTACCATGAAGATGCTCCTATGGGGGATCTGTCTAAGACTTCTGACAAAGCCTGGGTATAGACAGGCATAGAGAGATGCTCAGGTCCGTATGTGTGCCCCACCCACCTTTCCATTCCTGTAGCTGGATTACAGATAGCACCATACTCCAGAGCCTCTAGGCAGAACATGCTGACGTGTTTGCCCACTGGCCAGAGCACAGCTGACACCAGGACATAGGTCAAGGACTCTGGCCAGAATATCTCTAATATTTTTGACCAAAACCAAGAAGCAGAACTAGGCCTTCTCCCCCTCGGCCTGACTGGTTCTTATCGCCTGTTTTCATTGCTCTGACATTTCTTTGAAAATTGATCGTCTTCTCATACAATAAATCTTGATTATAGTTTTCCTCCCCCTAATCCTCCCAGGTCCTACCTGTCCCCTCCCTCTAGATCTACTTCTTTTATGTCTCTCATTTAAAAAAAAAAAGAAAAGAACAGACTTCTAAGAGATAACAACCAAACATGGCAAAATAAAATATAGTAAGATGAAGCAAAAACTTTTTTTTATCAAAATTGGACACGGTAATCCAAGAGAAGGGACTGACTCCCAAGAAGATGGAAAAGAGTCAGAGACCCACTCATTTTTATAATCACTGTGGAGGCCTGCTCCTTCTGGGTAGCATAACTACAGATGTGTTTATTTCTGGCCCACCTGCCGCATCATATCAGCTCATTGCTAACATAAAAGAATCTCTATCCAAAGTCAGGTTGATCATAACTATGTTTATGATCAGCATGCCCTATGGCTATCTTAATCAGCAAAAATTCCCCAACCATGAGCCCAGCTGCCCTCAACTGTCAGGCACACTTGCAAGGTCAGCTAGAACTTGTTAGCAAAATAACTTGAGTCAGAGCTAACCACCCTGTTCCACCATCCACCTCCCTGTATGAGCTAACTGTGTTTTTCACCTTAAATACGGAATACAACTTCCCTCAAGGACATAGTTCAGATCCTGAACTGCCACCTCCCTAAGCTCAGAAAATAAAGCTTTCATTTTAAACTTCTGTGTCTGAAGTCAGTTTTCTCAGTTTCCACCCTGAACCCAACAGTCAGAAGTCCCATAAAAATACATAGAAAATTAAAAGGGCTTATGTCAGACCCTACTGAAGAGCTCACACTCTTGAGCCGTAAAAACTCTGGCATTGAGGACAGGCTCAAAATGTGTGTTGTAGACCAACACAAGGGAACCATTGCTTCCAGGCCTGCGCTGAAGCCTCATCACTCTTCCAAAGCTGATCGATCCAAGCACTAGACCGAAGCACAACTTAAGAAAACCAGCTCCCTCCCCAGAAGGGCAGTCCGCAGAGAAGCAACTCGCCCTGTGTGTAAGATCCAATGCAAAGACACAGATACAGTTGGGGAAGGAGTGTGTATAGTCATCGGGTCTGTAACCAGCCCCCAGTTCAAAATCGTACTCAGTGGGTCTTTCTTTAGTGTCCACTGTGTGCAAGACTCTATTCCAGATGCTACATCTATGACAAACACAAATGTATAAAAAAATGTCAGTTTTATAAAAATTGATTTTAATAAGCTTTAAACATAAGCAAATCACACAATGTGTCAGAGAAGTAGAGAGAGAGAGAAGAATCAAAGCAGGTTAAAGGTATAGCGGCTGCCACAGAAAAGGACAAGAAGATAAGTCCCTTTGAAATTTTAGGTAGGATGTCAGAGTAAGCAATAGCATTTGAGACGCTGAGAGAAAGCCTTTGAAGAAGCTGAGAGAAGGCCTTGAACATATCTGGGGCAAGAGCTTTCCAGGGAGAGAAAAGAGACCCATTCTCAGTCAGTAAACAGCTCGCATGTTCAAGGGCGAGGTGAATGGGAAGCCACGGGACACCTCTGAGAAGAGACAGAAGCCTCATTCAGGCTGTTCCGCCGAGAATAGAGGAGCTGGAGATGAAAGCAGGAAGGCTCTCGAATTAGCATTGGAACAGATGGAGGCTGGGGTTACAGTGAGCTCAGAGCCTTCAGGCACAAGAAAAGCCCACCCAGGACCAGCTGTTGGCACTGCTCCTGCTGTGGAAAGGGGGTAGAGACTTAGGGAGTGGCATTTCTGGGTTCTCCTGTGAGTGGACTGTGGGTTTGTAGGAAATATTAGGAAGGTCCACTGTGCATCTTCCAAAAGACAATAATGTTGCGTCCTTCCGCCATGTAACACTCCCTACTCAAGTCAGGTATGTTAAGGACCTTCACAACTTGTACTGTTGACAGTAATGGAAAAAATGGAGCAGTGAGTGGCTAGCAAAGCTGTGCCTCATTTGTTCTGCACAATGGAAGGTAAGTAGCAGTTGGAGACGAATATTAACCCTTGAGTGTGGGGGAGATATGGCCATCAGCGGGATGTCTACACGGGAGATATGGCCATCAGCGGGATGTCTACACTGGAGATATGGTCATCAGCGAGACGTCTGTATCATTTCAGGGTGGGTCCAGTGCAAATAGAACCTCCATGCTTCTTATTTAAACTTAAGACAATGGTATCAGGGCCTTTAAACAAATTACAGTGCACACAGGGCGTGCTAGCCTTGGTCTTCAGTTTTAACTACTCATAGTTAAATTATTCTGGAACTGACGTTACAGACAGGAGTATGGAAGGCCTCGCAGTACTGTGGTAATAGTTCACTACAGTCCCCCCAGAAAAGACATGATAGACTTGCTCAATTCTAAGCTAGTTTGATACCCTGTTCTGCTGAAATGAAAAATTGAATATAAGCCCTTCAACTAGGTGCCAGGATTATTAGTCAAACCAAATAGGGGACTGAGCTTTTACAGCTTCGGCATGAGACGTATTCTCTGTCCTTGCTGATAAGAACTGTCTAGGCAGGGTTGGCAGCTTTTCTCTTCTGATAACATGGAAGAACTATCCCTCTGTTCTGAGAGACTTGATCAGGGGATCTGGGGAAGCCCGTTAAAAGAAAACTATTTCCCTGGCCTGGGTGGAGACACAGCATTCCAAGCTGCCCAAAACATAAGAATGAATCCAGTTGAGCCAGTCAATCAGCTAGCCAAAATCCACGCCTCAGGAAGGTGGCTTCACCTTAAGCCTTGGGAGAAATTGAAGGGATACTACCCCTTTAATGAGATTGCCAAAGGCCTAGCTCTTTCATTCATGACACTGCCAAAAGAGACTTCAAAAAGCATTCTTCTCTTCCAAAATGTCTGCTACCAGAAACTTCCCCAGACCTCTTGATGAGGATGCTGCCGCCCCTCCCCTTCACCAGCAGGAAAAAGCTGCAAGAATGACAACTGTGTCCCACCCCCACCCCCCGCACCTATCTATATCAGGAATGTTATCTGTGGCCACTCCGTTTTGTAAAGCACACTCGTTTTGTTTAAATTTTGACAATTCTAGTCACTTCGGTAATTATATTTCAGATACTGAAGTAACTTTCTCTAGATTCCTGTCTCTTCTATGCTGTTGACCCCAATTAACAGCTAGCTAGGAAGAATGCCCATGAATTACTTGATCACCTGGCATTCTTTAATTACTATTCACTAGTTACGCCTAGCAACCTCCAACTGCCAGCCAAAACAGAAAATTTATCCTTCTTCTCACTTCCCTTTCTACCCTATAACTGCTCTGGATGCAGTTTCTCCCCCTCCCTCCCCTAGAACTGCCCCCCACACAAGCAGATAGAGGCTCTGACTCTTAGAGAGACACCTCACCCCTGCTCCCCTACCCTGTAAGTTTTTCCCTAGAATAAAGGCCTGTGCTGCCCTTTCTTTGTCTGTCTTTCCTTCTCATCGACCTTTCAGAGATAAGCACCCACCATTCCATCCCGGAAAGCCCACCCCAATGCAGTTGCTTATGCAGCCACAGGAAGGCATGTCGATGGGCTAAGCCCGTTCACGTCTCTGAATTACTTAGGAAGGTCGTCTAACTTGCCCTTTCCCCCTTTTTTACTTCTTATCTTTTTCATTCTCTGGGTCCTTCCCAAAGTCTGCCCATGCTTTCTCAGACACTCTGGACTTCCTCACTTTTTTTTCTCTGCAGCTCACATAGACACCTTCCACTATGTGGCCATGTGGCTGCTTATAAATGCCGTAGTTTCTTTCCTCGTGTCCACGTTCCTCCCCTTAACAGCAGCAGAGGTTTGCAGCTTGCCTGCCCTGGAGTGATTCTTTGAAATACTGATAAAGTTGTCCTCTTAAACTCCGTTGTAATGAAACTAAGAATCCTGAGATGGAGCCCTAAATTCTATGGTACTATAGACCGCCTGATGAGGCTCCCCAGAACTTGCAGGAACACCTCCACAGGAGACATTGCATTATTAAAAATCACTTAGCATTGCCCATCTGGAGCTTTCTTCTCAGGTCATCATTTGTCTTCTCTTCTAAGGCACAGTGAGAAAAATACAAAAAATTAACAAAACAGGCAAAAAAAAAAAAAAGGGTATATGCTCTCATTGAATTCTCAGGCTCTGAAATAAAATGTATTTGTACAGACCACATAATGCTATTTCAGCCACAGACAAGCTACACAAATAACAAGGAGATTATGGTGAAACTGAATTTTTTCTTTTTATTTTACCCCACTCAGAATGGCAATCATAAATAAATAGATGGCTAAAACGGCCGGCAATGATGCAGAGAGAGAGGAACCCTTTTATGTTGCTGACGGGGATGTAAATTGTTTTGGCCAGTGTGAAATCAGTACAGAAGTTAAAAAGAAATTCACATATGAGGCAGGCACACTATTCTCAGGATATACCTGAAATCTCTTAAGTCATCGTCACAGAAACACTTGTGGTTGGTGGCTATTACTACACCACCTACAACAGCAAAGTTCTGAAGTCAACCTAAGTGTCCAGCAGCAAGGAATGGGAGCCAGGCACGATGGCACAGGCCCACGCAGACGCAGCAGCATCAGGAGTTCAAGGTCATCCTAAGCTATACAGTAAGTCTGAGGTCAGCCTTGAGTGCACGAGACCCTATCTCAGAAACAACAAAACCAAATAAGCAAATGAATAAAAACCAAAGTAATGGATGAAGAAAATATGGCATATACACAATAAAGTTTTATTCAGTCATAAAGAAGAATAAAAATGTGCTATCTACAGGAAAATGAATATAACTGGAGACCATTATGTTATGCAAGTTAAGGCTGACTTAGAAAGATAACTCTAATGGCTTCTCTTATTTGTGAGTCATATATATATATATATGCATATATATCAGCTGTATAACTCTCTAAAGAAGGGAAAGTTAAAAAAGAGTAAGGAAACTAAGAGAAGAGAAGAGAAGAGGAAGGATAAGAGCTTAGAGGAGGGGATTACAGAGAACAAGGTCAAAATCTAAACACTTGCATGAAAATGCCCTGATGAAACCCAGTACCATGCACTGTGAATATATACCAATTAAAGTGATTTTAAATTCCCGTGAGCAAAACTCATGTGTTTGTGTGTAATTCAGATAAAAGCAAATCTATTTCACCCCCAGACATAAAAGCATAATATCTAGTATAATGCAAACAACTATATACAGTGCATAATACTCAATAACTATCTTTCCAATATATAGTTATTATTTTCTTTATCTGTATTTTAGAATGTAGTACTCTTTATAAAATCATAGTTGGAATTTAAAACCAAAAATGGATGTGAAAATTAAAATGACTATTAGCGGATAAAAGGGAGAATACAAAAAAGTGTGGGGAATAAAGTAAATACAATAAAAGGAATATATATGTATGAAATTTTCATAACAAGATGCACGCTTTGATATTCTGACAACACCCTTGCAGCTAACACATATTATAATATATATCAACAGCAAAACGTTAACATCTCAGAAGAAAAATAACCAGTTCATGAAACTTGTATGAATGGCCAATTATTAAAACTTACACGTTTTTAACAATCAGAGAAATAACAACAGAAGTTTAATCTCGGAGCTGAGGAAGATCACAGGTGAGGTCCTCCCTGGCTACGGTGCATATTCAAGGTCAGCCTCCAGACAGGCGGTTTGAAAGCGTGCCTGAGATCACAGAGCAGAGGCAGCGTCTGTGACACCGGGCGTTTAGACGGAGCACAGGCAAGATGCAAAGCCCCCAATTGAGAAATAAGAGAAAGGTCCACAGAAATAAGACAAGGTGGGATTCATAAAGAGCTGAGCTGACGCCCTCAGCCATCGTGCTGAGCTGGGTCCCACCAGGGAAGTCACTCAAGCCCTGTTTCACACTGCTGGAAACTCAAACAAGAGGCTGGACTCAGAGTCCCCAGGGAGGAGACTGGAGCAGAGCGAGCCTCAATTGCAGCCCTTGAAGATATCCCCTCCTGCTCTCACCTCTGGGAATGGAAAGAGGAGAGTGGTGCGGCTTTCTGGTATGAGCCGCTGTCTAGCACTACAGCCGCAGGGGACAGAGCCGCAAGGCGGGAGTCTGAAGTTGGGAACGCCTCAACACTTGGTCCTAGGTCCCAGGCAGGTCTGTAGTAAGGTGACAGATGGAGCCATGGTACGCACAGAGGCTTCACAACCAAGAAGAAATGCTGTAACAGGGCCCCAGACTTAGGAGACTCCCTGGACCTTAGCACAACTGACTCCACGATGGAAGTACCATTCAGGCTATAAAACTCAACACATATTTGCATTTCCCTGATGACTAAGGAGGTTGAGCATTTCTTTAAGTGTTTCTCAGCCATTTGATACTCCTCTGTTGAGAATTCTCTGTTTAGTTCCAAGCCCCATTTCTCAATTGGGTTATTCGGTTTGGTGGTGTTTAATTTCTTGAGTTCTTTATATATTTTGGATATTAGACCTTTGTCAGATGTAGGGTTGGTGAAGATCTTTTCCCAGTCTGTAGGCTGTCGCTTTGTTCTCTTGACAGTGTCTCCTGCCTTACAGAAGCTTCTCAGCCTCATGAGGTCCCATTTATTAATGGTTGACATTAAGGCCTGGGCCGTTGGTGTTCTGTTCAGGAAGTTGTCTCCTGTGCCAATATGTTCCAGGCTCTTTCCCACTTTTTCTTCTAAGTGGCTTAGCGTCTCTGGTTTTATGTTGAGGTCTTTAATCCACTTGGATTTGAGTTTTGTGCAAGGTGACAAATATGGGTCCAGTTTCATTTTTTTACACATAGACCTCCAGTTAGACCAGCACCATTTGTTGAAGATGCTATCCTTTTTCCATTAGCACTCAGAGGAAGGACAGCAAGTAGCCAAGAAGAGACTTGATACCCTATGAATATATAGGGGACGTAATCCCCCTCAGGAACAGTCATAGGGGAGGGGAATAATGGGAAAATGGGGGGGGGAGGAATGGGAGGATACAAGGGATGGGATAAACATTGAGATGTAACAAGAATAAATTAATAAAAAAAAAAAAAAACACAACACATAGACAGCACCACTTGCCGAAACTTAAAAAAAAAAAAAAAAAAAAGCCTAATCCATCAAAGTCCATAGTTCTGGGGAAGTTCCTAAATGCTTTGCCTTTTACCTTCTGTAGGTCGGCTTCTGTCTAACTGTCCTTGTTGTTAACTGAAGTATGTCAACCCAGAACATGGATTTGTGCTTAAAACCTCACCCTGAGAAAGGCTCAGTGCTACACTGGGATCCCGCACACTAAGTGTAGCCGCCCGCTGGCTGGTAAAGCTTTATTGGCTTAAACCCACGTCCAAACATCTTCTCTGGTGGGCACCCCACAACAATGCAAGCTGAGGATACCAGACTTTCTTATTTTCCTGCCTGGTGTGTGTGTGTGTGTGTTTGTGTTATCTTAACCTATAATTTACTTTTTAAATTTCTACTGTATTTGTAATTATGTGTATCTGGGTGTATGCTGGCAGAGGTGGCGGGGGGCATTGTGCTTATGAGTCCAGGCGCCTGCAGAGGCCAGAGGAAGCAGTCCCCTACAGTAGGAGTTACAGACAATTGTGAGCTGTTGGACTCATGTGTTAGGAGCGAAACTCAGGTCCCATGAACAAGCAGTATATATCAGGCTGAGGCATCTTTGACCTCCCTCTCTCTCTCTCTCTCTCTCTCTCTCTCTCTCTCTCTTATGCTTTTCATTTACTTTTTAGATTTTTCCCTTTTTGTAGCTATACACTGGTACTTTTTAAGTGTTCAGTTGGACTGTGGCTTGCATGTCACTGGAAAATCTTTTATGTTTGTCTTCCCTAACCCTAATCTATAATATCACCCTACTTCATTTCCTACCTCGAGCCTGTATGCATCCGCTCTCCTTCCTCAGCCCCCTTTTCTCTTTCCCTCCTCATTTCACTACACACATTGATACATTTAGTTCCCAACAAGCTATAAAGTGCATTCCCCGGCCGGTACCCTGCTGCTGCAGTCTCTGAACCATGCAGAGACACATGAGGTGGGATGGTGCCTTCTGCACTGAGCACTGGGCTACTCTCAAACCATCGCAGGTGTCACTGAGTAGACTCTGTCCCTGAACATGAATCCAGGCAACTACTTACTCAGAGAACTCGCGTAAAATAAGACAAACAAGGAAAAGCAAGTGAGGAAAAAAGAGGGAGCAACAACAACAAAACTTCTTAAGGACAAATATTCCAACAGATGTGAAAATTACCAGAACAAAAAAATGGCACAGCACACCCTCATGACACCCCCAAAAGCTGACAACTCCTCAAATATATATATATATGTATATATACATACATATATATATATATATATATATGAGATAACTGAAATCAGAGAAATACTCCAGAGTCTTACTTTTAAAGGATCAGTAACCACACAGAGGACTCGACAGCAGAAATCAATTGAGGATCTAGCCGAGAAAGTAACCAAAGTGGATGAAATCATGGAAATTCAAAAAGGAAATTAAGATGCTGAAAAACGATCAAATAGAAATTCTAGCCATGCAAGCATCAAATAAAAATACAAAACCCCACAGTGATAAACACCAGCAGCAGATGAGGCCAAGTCCCCTCCTCCCAAAACCAAAAGAAAAAAAGGAAAAGAAAGAAAGAAAAAAGAGGGCTGGAGAGATGGCTCAGAGGGTAAGAGCACTGACTGCTCTTCCAAAGGTCATGAGTTCAATTCCCAGCAGCCACATGGTGGCTCACAACCATCTATAATGAAATCTGTATACATAATAAATAAATAAATAAATCTTTAAAAAAAAGAAGAAGAAGAAGAAGAAGGAAGAAAGAAAAAAGATACTTCCAGGAATGGAGGGCAAGGTCAAGACAATGTATCACGCAAAACAGACACATATAAATGAAAAGTTTAACAAACATGACCAGAACTTGTAAAAAAGTGCCGGATACACTCAAAAGATGAAACCTAAGACGCTATTGACTTAAAAGAAGGAGGGGATAAAAGCCATATGGGCTTAGACAATCCATTCAATGAAACTGTAGCCAAGAGTTTCCCAAACCTACAAAAGAAATAGGCATCCAGACAGAAGAAGCATTCAACCAAATAGATACAACCAGAGAACAACCTGTGCACCACACACAGAAGTCAAGGTAACAAAACTACAAGACAAAGAGTACTAAAAGCTACTGGACAAAAAATGCCAGCCCACATACAGAAACAAAAACATGGGCTCTTTATCAGCAACCCTGGATGCCACAAAATCATGGCTTTCAAACTCTGAAAGTAAATAATTGTCATCCCAGATTGCTATACTCAGCAAAATTGTCTCTCAAAATTGATAGAGGAGAAAAAGATCATTTCAAGATGAGCACAAGTTAACAGAATTCAGCAGCAACCGGTACCTTCTACAGACAGGATGAAGGAAGACAGTTATCCACAGGAACAAGGTACCCTATACAGACAGGACACAAAAAAGACAGTTAGTTACCCACAGGAACACAGGGAAGGTACATCTATGAGAGGAACAGAAGAACAAGAGGACAGACAGAGCATCAATTATACCCAACACAGCAAACTAGTAAATCTCTGATTACCAGAGAAAAAAAAGGAGAAAAGACCCACCAATTAACCAATCAACCAAAACAACATCCAACAAAATAATAGTAAACCCCTCTCAATAACAACCTTGGATGCCAATGGCCTTACCCTACCCATTAAAAGACACAGACTGACTGAATTAGAAAGCAAGACCTAGCTATCTGTTATCGTCAAGAAACACACCTCATGAAGGCATCTATGAAGAAAACCATGAAATTATCAGCAAAATGCATGGAATTGTAAGTCATTGTATTGATTGTCATAGCCCAGGTTCAGAAAGACAAACACTGCATCTTCTCTCTCATATGTGAATGCCAGCTTCTAATTTTTCATATGGTGGTGTGGATGCGAATATAAACCATAAAGCTAAAAATCGGACCATGAGAAAAGGGGGGAGGTTTTTAAGAAGTGGGGTGAGGAGAGTGACATATGTGTGTAGATATATAGGTGTACATGTGACTAGGTGTATATGTGTATAAGTGCATATGTGCATACGTGTATAGGTGACATGAAAGGAGGACACCGCTGGACACAGAGGGTATAAGCAGAGGACAAGAATCAACCAAAACAAAGGCTGTGTGAAAATACCATTAGAAAGCCTGTTGCTTTGTATTCTATTTCTTTGTCTTGGTTTTGTTTTATTGAGGCAGGATTTCTCTGTGTAGCCTTGCCTATCCTGGAACTCACTCTGTAGACCAGGCTGGCCTCACAGTCACAGAGATCCACCTCCCTCCCAAGTGATCAGATTAAAGGTGGGTGCCACCACCACCCAGAAAAAGACAAGACAAGAACAGAAATGCTGGGGTCACAACTGCAATCTATTTTTAAAAGATGAAGAAAGAAAAAAATTTTAATAGAGAAAGCTGGCAACTCAGAACCATGATAGAATACTTGCCTGATATACACAAGGCCCTCTATTTAATCTCCAGTACTTCAAAAACTAAGAAACAAACACATTAAAAATATGTTTATTTTCCACCTATAGAAACAGGAAAAGTGATAAGCACACATATACGCACATGATCGTGGAATTCTTTCCCATACCTTCTTGGTTATTCCAAGAGCCTCTTAGCTACATTTTTTGAAGAAAATATTTTCAGTTCTAAGAAGCTACCATGACGTCACAACTGAAAAAGAAAGAACAGAGAATGAAGTACCTGAATAAACCAGACGTGGTACACATAGGACCCCACTACATAGGACCCCACTACCTAGGACCCCACTACCTAGGACCCCACTACATAGGACCCCACTACCTAGGACCCCACTACATAGGGCCCCACTACATAGGACCCCACTACTAGGGCCCCACTACCTAGGACCCCACTACCTAGGGCCCCACTACATAGGACCCCACTACATAGGGCCCCCACTACATAGGACCCCACTACATAGGACCCCACTCCAGCAGCTTCCCTTACACACAGCCAGGCCTGTTTGGACATCGTCAGAAGATAAGGAAAGCAAGCACATACACCATGTGCACACACAGACATGTACACACACGTGGGTGTGCAGACACCTGTGCACACACATCTTCCATGTCTAGAATCTGACACGGGATGATGGGAAGTGTCAGAGATAACGAATATGCGTCCTGGAGGTCTCATGTCCGTGCATCCTGGCGGTCCTGTGTCCGTGTGTCCTGGAGGTCACATGTCTGTTCTTATTAAGATATGTTGGCTCCTCTGCCTAAGAAAGCCAAAGCTACCGGTGCCTCTTAGGAATGAGACTAGAGACAACAGCAGGGCCCGGAAGCAGGAGAGTGATTTACAGTCTGTTGACACGCCACCTTGAGGTGCTATCCACCAAGAGTCAAAATGTATGCATGAACCTCCCTGCGGTTCCTTAGCCCTTCCTGTCAGCGGGATCCAGCTGGCAACCAGGCCCTGCACTCTCGGATTCTGATCTCTGTGTTTGCTGAGTACATTTTATAAGAATCATCTTATAGTCTTAAAATCTTAAAAAGCAGTCTCCAAATTACATGACTCTGCTCAAACCTTAAATAAGCACTTTTCCCTTGCAGGACGAACTAGTGATGATTGGTCAAAAGGACACACCATAAAGGAACCGCACACTGACAGGGTACCCCACACTATTCTGGTATGTCCAACATCCCAACAAAGCTCCTCCATTTCTTAAGATAGAAACAATGGAAAGGAGCAGAAACTTTGGAGCCAAAATATTAAAGAAAATATTCTGCCCCTTGTGAAATACTCAGCCCGGGTATCAGACTCCACTGTGTGCCTCTGCCTTCTGAGAGACACAGTGCCAAGGACACGGTAGGGAGCTGTACAAGAACCTCAAGGGCCCAGAGGAAGTGTGCTTTGAAACTGTGAGACTCACGCTGAGGAGCCTCATTCTGTCTAACACAGACTGCCCTGTTGGGACACTATTACAAGATTTTAAAAAAACAAAAAAACAAAACAAAACCCATTATCTGCAAGAGCCCAAAGGCATAAACTAAAAGGTTAAGACAAGCCGCAACCAATGTCCCTGCTTCTAATTGTGCTAGCTCCTGTTCTTGGGGGCACCTCGAAGGATGCTTAAGCCTTGGTGTTTAATGACTTGGATGCCAGTCCAGGCTCTGTTACTTACTAACATGCAAATTTGGCCAAGTTAATTGCTTGTCTCAGAGCTTTAGTTCTCTCTCTCTCTCTCTCTCTCTCTCCTCTCCTCTCTC
>NW_026131719.1:0-45828 GCF_903995435.1 Acomys russatus
GGCTTACTCTGACAGTACTCTATTGCTTGCTTTTCACTCACTTACTCCTGGCTGGCTGCCTTCTAGTGGCCTCAGTGGAAGAGGATGTGCTTAGTCCAAATGTGCTTGATGTGCTGGGATGGGGTTGGTAAAGGGGGGCTTCCCCTTTTCTGAGTGGAGAAGGGGACGGGGGAAAGGGAGGCTCCAAGTCCGGGGGGAAGCGGGAAAAAAGCTCAAATTGTGCAAGTGAAAAAAGACTAAAAATAGTAACTGCGATACAAAAATAAAAAACAGGTTAATGTCACAATAAACCATGTATCTAGCTATAGACATATATTTATATATGGCTTGTCCTGATACTAGAGACATTGGAACCAGGCAATATCAGTATAATATATCACTAATAAATTTAACTTGTAACTCTTGGGACTTGTTTATAAAAAGTAAATTTTCCAAAACTCTTTGGGACTAGGGCCTTGGAATGAAAAATATTATAAATATCCCCCAAATAACAGCAATGTCCCCAAATGTAACTCCCCTGCAATGCAGAGTTCCATCATGTTGGACAGTGTCAGGGGGTGTGGTGAATGTTGCCAAAGTGGCCAGCTACAACTGCCACTTCTTTGTTCCAGTAAACATTATCAACACAGCTTTTTCTGTCAAGTTAACTCTCCACTCCCAAGGAATCCAACAGTAGTATTTTAAGAAGGATGTGTTCTATGAAAGTTCTCTTTCTTCTCTGAACTTTCAAGCTGTAACCACCCCAACTGAGCATTTGGCAACAAGCAAGTGACCAGTTTGTTTGTTCCAGCAGGAGATTCCTGCCCAGGTGACGGGAGTTACAGTGCAAAGGCATTCCAACTTTACCAACTTGCATTTTCTCTTCTCCTTAAGCATTATATTCTTATGGATTTTAAGAGAGAAACAGCCATCCTCCCTCAAATCACAAGTTTGTATTTTAAGGCAAGCATGTGGGGTAGTAGAGCCATACGGAATTTTGATAATGGGGAGCCACAGTTAATGAAGCCTGCTACTTGCCATTAGCTGTATACCCAATTTTGCGTCTGTTGATTTCTCCTGTGATCGTATTTTGTGTCTCACCGTAAATCATGAGTAGAAAAGCTTTTAAAGATAGACTGAAGGTATATTTACACTGCTGCTTTTTATTGAGTTAGATTTCTATGTATTTTTAAGCTCATTTTAAGGCAGCACTCTAGCAGTTTAAGGTGGTAGAAGAGCTGTTGCATTTGGGACCTCTCTTCTGGGCTACTAGGGCACAAAGCTTCCAGATCCCTTTTGTCAACATAATATGGTAATGAGCTTTGCATTCCAAGGTTCATCTCCTAATACTTAGGATACTTTGAGTTCTTTCATTTTAAAAAAATACACAAAACTTTACACCTAATTTCACATCATTGATTTTGAGAATCATTTGAACTAAAGGGCCTATGAGGAGAACAGTCATTCAGCCAGACTGATCTAACAATTGAGACATGGTCGATTGATTAATACAATAATATTGTACCAAGATGTTATTTTTCACATAACATATTTATCCTTGACACACCTGGCTCAAATATACAGCAATCTCTTGCATGTTCACTCATTTCAGTCCTAAACCTTACCAAAGTACAACAGCTATTACTCCCAAAAATACTTGCACTAAATGTTAACAAGGACCGTTTTGATATTCTTTTGTTGAGACAGTCCTTTTCAATATTCCCTGAGTATTTAAACAAATGATGCAAGTACGCATACCTGTTATACACCATGTCCCAACATCAAAACATTCTTGTTGTATAATTTTTATTTCTCCAAATGCACGAGCATCGCTGGTGAGTGCCAGCATTGTTTATCATGTTACATGACTCGGGTCACCAACTTTTCTAGTTTTCATTTTAATTAGGAAAAACACTGTGGAACTGATTTGACTAACTGTGGGTGACCATGGACTCTTCAGGAGCAAGATTAAGAAATGAAAAGGGAAACTTTCCATCTTCGGCCTGTTGGTTCTTACTTTATATTTTATGTAAGTTCCCCTAGTGCTAAATTCCTTGATTTATTTATGCTAAACAAAATTTCAAAAGTTGTATTTTTGTCCTTTTTTTTTTTTTTTTTTTTTTTTTTTACAAACAATAGCCTTTTTCACTTAAGACAAGGTGCCCGGCTACTTGATCACAAGGGGCTTCTTTGATTTCTCGTTCTGTTTCAACTGCACATGGATCATCAGGTCAGTGACTATAGGAAGAAAGGAAAACTGAGCAGTAATGAGCAAGCTAGGCCAGGCAGCTCCAGCTCCTATCTAGGATAGCTTTTTAAAAATTTTTCCATAGTACAGCTTATGCTTCCTGGATGTTTTGAGACTACAATCATGGTAAAAATAATAATATTGAACGTTTCTAATAAATTTCCTGACAGAATAGCCACGTTGTACGTTAATGACAATTACTATTGTTCTAATAGTTTTTATCAGAAATGCTTATAAGTAAATATAAAGGGCGTTCTGATACCTGAAAATATGCTGGCATAATTAAATCATTCCTATTAATTCACTGAGGAAAAAAAAATAGAAACAAAAATCATTCACTTACCTGAGCAAGCACTTACTGATGGAACTTTCTTTCTCCTCAGCCATGTCGCTCACTATAGCAGTTGAGTTCAAAACCTTTGAAACGCGTCAAGCTCGCAAAACAAAAGGACACCTTGCAAACATATACCATAGAATGAGTGGGCAGATGATAAGAAGAACATAACCCAAGACCTCAGTAGAGTTATACAAATATCAGATTATAGTGCCCTTAGCCTATGTTGGTATGGTTGGGTTTAGAGAAGACCCCAATTTGGAAGGCTGAGTTTGTTTTACTTCTTATTGACTATTGACAAAGTACTGTGTACTGAGCCGAGGGCTGTGCAATGTGAAATATTTGTTGATTCAAAAAATGGAGCTCTCCATAGAGTCTTTATTTCATTATCCATAAGAGAAAGATATGTCAAACTGGAAGTCATATGAGCAAAGTAGCAGTGGTTAAGTTTTTCTGACTTCCTTGACACATAATTTTCTACATGCAGATTGAATTAAAGTAAAAGAGCTTTTATTTCATAGACAGCTTTACTGATTTACTATTAAAATATCCATCTCCAAAAAAAGATATCCATCTCTGGACCCTATCTCAGACCTGAACGAAATAAAGCACGGCCAATGGGGCAAGGCTTCATAGGGTTTCTTAAGTAGGCGGAATCTGAGATCTTTGAATAATTTTATAAAATTAAGTTTTTACTTATGGAGTACAGCTGCATAAGGCGTATAAGAAACCTCCCAATATAATTCAACTGAAAGATACTTCAGATGAAAAATTAGTGAATGCTGCCAACTTATTCTGCTAAAGTAAACTACATTCTGGGGCATTCCTGCAAAAACATAAGTTACATTAATAAATTTCGTTTGAGCTTCCAAAATGTTGATAGATCACAAATCAAATTCCCACAGACAAGTAACTGGGAAAGAGGGACACATGGAACACAGAGTCCCTGGAGTGCCTTCCACATATTTATAATAGATGAAATGACGGTGTTGTTCCTCTGTCTACCACTCTCTGCTCCATGTTGCACATAGACAACTTCTGGGACCTTGTACAGACCATCAGTCTTGTGATTAAGAACTGTGTATCTTTAATTGTTTATTTTATTAGCGTACAAAGGGACAGGTTTCCTTAAAGCGCTTTCACTGTTATTTATTTTACTCTGGAAACCTAGCTAGAGGACAAATGCTACTTACAACCCTGTTTCTAGTCTGAAAGATTATAGAACTCTGTTTACATAAAAATCAAGTTGTTCTATGTATTTAAGAAAATGATTTGGAATGATTTTTCATATTACAGTTAGCTTTTTTTTTTGATAAATAAAAATCTCAAAAGATAACTTTTCAAATCACTCTAGCAGCAATCTCTGCACTCGTTACTTTATGGGAAAGATTCTCGGGTGTCTTCATTTATTAATCTAAATCTCTGCCCCATGAAGAAAAACATCCCTCTTCTCCTCCCAGCCCCACCCTTCCTCTGCCCCCTTTTCCCCTATCTCCCTTCTCCTTCTCAGGAAAGGGTACCAAACCCACCGGGGCACCTCAAGTCCCAACAGACTAAGCACCTCCTCTCCCACTGAGACCTGACGAGGCACGCATAGCTAGGGGAAGGGGATCCAGAGGCAAATAACAGGAAGAAGGGTTTTTAAGGGTTTGTGAAAACGCTACGTTCCTCTACGATCTCTCTAGTGAGAAAGCCTCCTTAACATATGAAATCTCAAACTCTGAATAACGTAAGGGAAAATCTGTTTATCACTACTTGGGCCACACTTACTGATCACCCACCACACATCCATCTTTCCGGATGAGAAACAATTGAACAACCAACACAAAAGGCCATACAGCCAACACAACCTTGTGAAGCACAAGAAATAGGCCATAAGTTAAATTGGTCGCAAGTCCAAGAAGTGGATGATGGAAAACACTCACCACCCTGCACATGAGGTAGACAAGATATAAAACGCATTTGATTAAAGTATAGGAAGAGAAGAAAAGAGAAGAAAAAAAAGTAACCAGACAGCAGCGAGAGAAGAGTGCCAAGGTGTGGAAGGGAGGGCTGCACCTGTAGTCACAAGTAACACTGGTATGGAGGGAGATGAGGATGATGGGTGGGGTGAATTCCATAAGGTTTCATGATCGTTCACTGTGAGGGGCATGTAATTAGTATACCAAAATTAAACACCCTCAGAAAACAAAACCTCTTCTAGAGAACCCTCTGATTCATACCAGAATGCTTAATGAGAGGGAGAGGACACATGAGATGGAGCAGAGAGAGAGCGAGAGGCTTCTAAAGTAGTTGAATTCACCTGTCTACTTAATTCCAGCCACTTATTGATATACTAGTCGGACAGAGAGAGTAGATAGAGACAAGCACCCGTTCAGGGAGCTGATGGTCTCTTTGAAGACACAGAATGGACTGGTGACAACCGACAGGACAGGGAGCTGGCAGCGACTTGTGAAATGAATAGAAGTGGTAGATAGGAGGGTTTTTTAAGACCACGTGTTCCCAGTAGCAACTGGTTGCCTGGGCCAATGAAGCTCAAAATGAACATTGCTAGGTTATCAAAAACCTTCCAAGACAAGCAAGTCATTATTGTCCAACAGCTTACTTTTGTCAATTCCGGCTACAGAACTCATAGTAAGGAAATGGGGATGCCGAAACCCTAATACTTCACTGAAAAGAAAAAAATAACTTAATTCATCATTAGAGTTTACAAATACAATATTAGGTGCCTCATTATCAATATTTCATTAAGCAATGTACTGCCAAACAGTATGCTGAATACTGATTCATTATTTCTGATCCCCCTAATGAGATATGTTATGGCCTATGTTTATAAAATGAAGGAGCAAAACACACAGAGAATTAAACAACTCGCCTCCATTCTCATAATTTTTAAATCATAACGTAACATTTTAACCCCATTTGAGGACATCCTATGGGGACTCTAGATGCGAGAGAAGCATGGGAGAATAGCCAAAGTAGAAGAATTCGAGGGGTCCTGAAAACCTACAAGTAGAACATTATGACAGGCAGATTTGGGCCCAGGGTCCCGCTCAAACAAGGCACCAGCCAAGGACAACAGGAGGTAAACTTTAAACTCCTTCCTCGTATCTAGCCATGGTCAGAATATTCTCCACAGTTGGTGAGAGTGGAGAGTGTGTATGACTTTTCTCACTTCTCTGGTGCCTCACATTTGACCATGTCCCCTGGAGGGGGAGACCTGGTGGCACTCAGAGGAGAGGACAGCAGGTAGCAAAGAGAAGACTGATACCCTTGAGCAATACAGGGGGAGGTAATCCCCCTCAGGAACAGTCATGGGGAGGGGGATAATGGGAAAATGGAGGGAGGGAGGGAAGAATGGAGGATACAAGGAATGAGATGACCATTGAGATGTAACAAGAATAATTAATAAAAAAAATTGGCCGGGCATGGTGGCGCACGCCTTTAATCCCAGCAACTCGAGAAGCAGAAGCAGGCGGTCGTTGTGAGTTCAAGGCCCAGCCTGGTCTACAAAGCGAATCAGGACAGCCGAGGGGCTACACAGAGAAACCCTGTCTCGAAAACTAAAATAAAAAATAAAAAGAAAATAAAAAAGAAAAAAAAGAAAAAAGAAAATAAATAAAAGAAAATGCATTCAATGTATATGTTAAATATATATACACATAGACTGAAATGTTAGTTAGTAGATACACACTTTAATGTACATAAGTGGTCATTTTGTGATGGGAGTGTTGTTTCATTTAATGGAATCTAGAATTCCTGGTAGCTGGGTCTCTGGGCCCGCCTGTTGGATGTCTTAGTTGCATTAATTGTGCTTAGCACTGGGATCCTGGACTATATGAATGGAGAACAGAGCTAGGTTGCAGTTCATGGACGTTGCTTTCTGAATGTGGATATGATGTCAACAGCTGTTCCAAGATCCTGCAGTTTGATTCCCTGTCCTGATGGCTAGATGTCTTGGAACTGTGTGCCAGAATAAACCTATCTCTCGCTCTAGCTCTCTAGCTATTCTTCGACCGCCATCTCTCTCTCTCTCTCTCCTCTCTCTCTCCCTCCCTCTCTCTCTCTCTCTCTCTCTCACACACACACACACACACACACACACACACAAAGAGAGTGCATCTGGTATTGGTCTTTCTGATTCTATGTTACCTCACTTAATATAATTTTTTTCATTCTGCTAATTTCCTGCAAGTTCATAATCTTACATATGCACAATGTAATTTTATTCATGTACCACATTTTCATTATTCATTCAACAGTTTGTGGACATCTAATCTGATTCTATTTCCTTGCTATTGTTAATATAGCATCAATATGAGCATAATCGTTAATACAACAGCAATAAATATCGATGTCCATGTGTTTCTATAGTAAGATTAAGATTCTTTGAAGTATTGTATCTATATCCCATAATTTTTTATTGCATTGCTTGTATTTATGTAAGATTAAATCTCTTAGACAGTTTTAGCATAATATAAGAAAGGATCTGTGTCTTCATTCTCTTCTTATTGGCTCCTAGGAAGATATTTTGTTTATATTCATTTTGTATTACATAGTTACACATTCAATCAAAAACTCAAAACCCTGAATTCACCTGAATTTTGGCAATGGTTTGATAAACAATATGTCCAGGTAGTCTCACTAGGATGTTTCTTTTCATTTGAAACTATTTCCTGTGGTGCTCTTTTTTTTTTTTTTTTTTTTTTTTTTTCTTAAGCAATTTCCTGGTACTTTTGTTGAGTCTTCCTGCATCTATATTCATCAAAGACAGTGGCGAAGTTCTTTTGTAGTGTTCTTTCCTGGCTTATGTCTTAGCATGTGCTTCTCTTGTAGAAGGACTTTGAAAGAAGTTTGTCCTTTCAACATTTTTGGAATAGTTTTAAGAAGAATTGGCATTATTTATTCATTAAAATTCTGTGAGAAACAGTAAGCCATTAGACTCTAGGTTTATTTTTATTGGAAGATTTTTGTTAGTGTCTCTATTACCCTTCATCTCTGTAGTTAAGCATTTTAGTGTTTTCTTCATCTCTAATTTTGTTTTGTGCTCTTCCCTTTCTTGTTAATGAGTGTAGTTAATAGTGTGCAAACCTTGTTTCTATACACAAAAACAACCTTGTTTCATTGACCATGTCTACCTATTTGTCTCATCTATTGCTGCTCTCATCTCTATGCATTTCCTTCTACTATTGGTGTCCTCTTGCTTTTCTTGGTCCTTGATATAATATACATCACTAGAAAGTCTGGAAAAATCTTGTGTTTCTATTTTCACTTGATCCAAGAAACGTTAATT
Source organism: Acomys russatus (assembly GCF_903995435.1). Classification (NCBI taxonomy): domain Eukaryota; kingdom Metazoa; phylum Chordata; class Mammalia; order Rodentia; family Muridae; genus Acomys; species Acomys russatus. Next base: position 7,855 of record NW_026131719.1, read on the forward strand.
TCCCTTTTGATTTCTTCAATAAATTTTCATTTGGTGGGCTGGAGAGATATGGCTCAGAGGTTAAAAGCACTGATTGCTCTTCCAGAGGCTCTGAGTTCAATTCCCAGCAACCAGGTGGCTCAAAACCATCTGTAATATGGTCTGATGCTCTCTTTTGGCATGCAGATGTACATGAAGGCAGAGCACTGTATATATAATAATAAATAAGTAATCTTTTTTTAAATTATCATTTGGTTTTGTCTTTGTGAATCTGTAAAGTTTTGAAGTTCTTTATGCTTAACACCATGCATTCAAGTAATATATAGGCTGTGCAGATTGCATTTATGTATTTAGGAGTGCGTGCGTGCGTGCGTGCGTGTGTGTGTGTGTGTGTGTGTGTGTGTGTGTGTGAACAATTAATAAGAAAAAGAGGTCATGAATTTGAAAGAGAACAAGAAGAATTTGGAGGGAAGAAAAGGCAGGACAAAATGATATAATTACCATCTAAAAAAAATTAAAAAAAAATTATGGTAAATATATATAATTTTTACATATTAATTTTAATATAATAAAAATACTCATAAGCATAGTTATATATAAAAATAAGTTATAATGTTCTACAGCACAGGGATAACTATATTTCATATAACCAAATGTCTATTTATAAATAATGAGAAGACAGGAGCTCAACGACTCCAAAACAAAATAATAATGATAGACAGATACACAAATTACCCATTTTGACCAATGCATGTATTGAGGTATTGCCTATATTCCACAAATATATGTTATCATGATTTAAATGTGAATATATATACATTGAGGCCATCAAAAAATATTAAGAGTTTAGCATGAAATATTAAGTATCCTTAGTTGACCATTATATACTGTATAAATGTATGGAATTATTATACTTTATCCCACTAACTTATACAGTAAAAAATAACAATTAATATAAATGTATTCATATATGCTAAGCTTTGAAATTCAAATGATAGAATTTAACAGCTTCTTTTCCTTTTATTTCCATAGCCTGGTGAGAGTCACTACAACCAGAGAATGAAACCTGAAGATATCAGGCAAATAATTAGTAAAGCCTACAAGAAGCATCAATTGCATATTCAAAATGCAGCATTTCAACAGCCTGGCAGGAATCACCACATCGGGATAAGGCCACATCAAAATGTTAACAGGGCATATTCTTACATTTACCAAATGTAAAAAAAACTGCAAAACCTAAAATTCCTAACTAAATCTCCACCTTTAGCATGTGCCCTCCAGGATATTCTGTGATGTATTTACTTGGGGTCGTCATATCCTAGGATTCAGTGCTATCCTAAGCCACCTCTTCCCCTGCCAAAGCAAAATCTGACTCTCCCACAACAGCAAACCACACCACCGCCAACCACCAACTCTACCACAACAGCAACCACACCACCACCAACCACCAACTCTACCACAACAGCAACCACACCACTGCCAACCACCAACTCTACCACAACAGCAACCACACCATCGCCAACAACACTCTACCACAACAGCAACCACACCACTGCCAACCACCAACTCTACCACAACAGCAACCACACCACTGCAACCACCAACTCACCACAAACAGCAACCACACCACTACCAACCACCAACTCTACCACAACAGCAACCACCCACATCAAACCACCAACTCTACCACAACAGCAACCACACCACTTGCCAACCACCAACTCTACCACAACAGCAACCACACCACCGCCAACCACCAACTCTACCACAACAGCACCACACCACTACCACCACCAACTCTACCACAACAGCAACCACACCACCATCAACCACCAACTCTACCACAACAGCAACCACACCACCACCAACCACCAACTCTACCACACAGCAACCACACCTGAACCTACAATCTCATCGACTGCCATACCTGCATCTACATCACCCGAACCTACCATCCCACCTGAAGTTGCGCAATTTCTTGAAAATGTAGTAACATTTTTTTGGGTTTTCTTGTTGAAGATATGTTGTGATAGTCTACAAACTGTTCTGATTTCTTAGGATAAATAAGCCTCAATAATGATTTTGAAGAAATCAACCTAATCCTCTACCAGAAAATCAAACAAATAAAATAATTTGAGCAATGAAATGTATCTCTGATGTCATGATGACTACCATGCTACCCTCTATTCTATCACTTACCAACAACTGCCAAAAGGGTTTCCTAGAAGAATCAAGGATCTTTTGATAGAAAATATTTGTGTATATATATACATGTGTACATATATCTATTTTAAGTTAATGAGCTAACTAAAAAATATGCAAGAGCTTTTGAGGCATTCAGTCATATTCCAATGAAGCTGTTACCTTGGCATGGTAGGGCAGGGGAGAAAATGTATAAAAAATAAAATAAAACTCAGCTTAAACGAAAGGCAGAGGGAAACCATCCTACCAGGACTGTGTGTTGCACATACTATTAAATAATATGGTCCACAGCAATGAGAAAGAAGACAGAACCTTGACCACATCCCATGTATTTATCAGAAAAACCTGAACAAAAGCTCACAGACGAGGAAATCTATGTGTTATCGTTTATATGGTCAGCCACCCAGCATACAGAACTAACTGGAGAAAGCAGTTGAAGTGTTTAGAATAAGTGAACACCTTGTGGACAAATAAGCAATCAAGAAAAATATAAATGCTTTCTACTTCCAGTAGAAAATGCCAGAGATAAGGAAAAAATAAGTTATATCAGCATTTTATTTATGTTTCCAAGAAGATTAATGTATTTTTAGGGACAAGTAGGTAATGAAAATGTAAGTAAATAATATAAGTAAAAAGAAAGGAAATCTACAATATGAATTATTTAAATAGAAATAGTATCTAAATATGAAAATATAGATACAAATAAATAGGAAATGAAGTACATGCTGTATAATTTTAATGGTGATGTCTTGATAATAAGATAATTTTATAAATATAAACCATAAAAGCAAAGAGAGCAAGTTAAATTTTTGAATAATTTTTTAAAAATCTTTCCAAGTGCTAAAGAAATACTGTGGCAACCACAAAGGCTGCGTACAAAACAGAGATAAGAAAACATATGTTGGAAGCAGGGTACAGTGGTGCATGCCTATAATCCCAGCACTCAGGCAGCAGAGGCAGGTGGATCTCTATTAGATCTAGGCCAGCCTGGTCTACAAAATGAGTCCAAAACAGCCAAGACTACACAGAGAAACATTGCTTTGAAAAACAAACAAAAAAACAAAAACCATGTTGGAGAGAAGATGCACCTTTCTATATTGCCCACAATACCTATATTGGCTTCAGGCAGCATAATGAGGAAAAAGATAATACCCATTTGAGCAAAAAGAAAATGAGCACAAAACTGTCCTTTCTCCAGATATTAAATCTGCCACATATCCAGTACCAGAACCCAAATTAGTATTCAAAGTAACTTTCTACACTTACCCTGGCTCCAGGCCAGTGCCCACAGCTAGAGGCTGTAGATCTGTATAACTTGATCTCAACTTAGTACTACAGCTAGACTAACTTCAGTGGCATGGGTTCCTGAAAAAATACTTAGAAAACAGCCCCTAGTACAGGCTTCAACTCACTCAAGCAGCTCCAAACAAGTAGACCCAGGTCCAAGGCCTAACCATCTGCTGAGTCAGGCAGAAGGGCAACCTGAGGACTGGATTACACTAGATAGTCTGCTCAGAATCTCTGGATGTCTGAGTGTTAGAAGTCTTTTGAGGTGCTCATAAAACCCCATACATATGCAAGGAAGTATTGGAAACTGATGGCCACTAAGGAAGACAGAGGTCTGTTTTCTTCAGTGAGGTCGCCTCTCAGAGGCTACTCATAATGAAGTAATGGTCCTACATCTACATATTGCAAGAACCAAGTGGACTCTATAAGATTGTTTAATTAAAATAAAATAGCACATGAACTTTGGAAGGAAAAGTTAGAAGGAGGCAAAGAGGGGATTTAATCAAAAGTACATTATATATGGATGCAGATGTAAAACAATAAAAGGCTTAAGTCCTTCTTAAATTGAACTAGTCTGAGAAAACTGGAAGTACCCACTTCTTCAAATGTGCAAACTACCAGTTCAAGACACAAGGATCAAGGATAGTAGAGGCAATGGGAAATCAAGACAGCAGCTTGAATTAACCCAATCATCAGACATGCCCAACATATCAAAACCTTTATTTTTTTAAACACGTTCTATTTTAAATGTTCATACTTGTGAGTTACAACATTATTGTTCAACTATATTAAATTAGTCAATTGAATTATTGAATTCAATACATATTTGATGGCCAATGCAGGTTAGTTAACAGTCTGTCCCCCAAAACATTAAAATATATTTAGGAGAGATTAGCTGTATTCTGTCCACTCAGGTCCAATTGTCAAACTAGCAGCTCGTCTTCATTTCCTAAGAAGGCCTGCAGGACCCAGGAACATTCATATGCACTGAGGCACAACCAGAATGGCCCCAGGAACATCCAGGTTGGACCCCTCCCTACCAGTCCTTTGCCTGCTGGATCCATCTGGGACACAGACAACAGAGATGAGCTGCACACTGTCCCCCAAGGCCCATCACTTGACTTCCTGAGGAGGCCTTTGAGGGCCCTAGGAACATATGGCTTCGAACCCTCCACATCAATTACCTGCCTTCTTGATCTATCTGGGGGCACATCCAGAGGAGGTGAGCTGAACAGGGGGTTGTTCACTTAGATCCATTTTCAGGCCCAGGCTCTGCCTGCCTCCCTGAAGACTCCTGTCAAGATCAGAAAACATCTAGCCAACACCAGGGACAATCAGATGGCTAAGTGCCAGCTTAAGAACACAATCAACCATTCCACTCACTACCTCGAGTCCAGGAACAATCCCCAGGAGCTCCACAAGGGGTCCATCAATGCTAGAGGATCTGGATACAGGGGGACCCACACAAGCTGTTGTACCAACCAAGGACAATGCATGCAGTAAACCTAGACCCTCTGTTCAGATATATCCAATGGACAGTTCATTCTCCATGCTTGTGGAGAGATCAGGGACTGCCTCTGACAGGAACTCTGGTACCTCTGGGGAGGTCTCCTTCTGTCAGAGGTCTAGGAGAAGGGGCAAAAGAGAGAGGGAAGGTGGGAACAGGAAGATACATATGAAGGGATAACAATTTAGGTATAATCTGAATAAATTATAATTTAAAAAGAGAAGTGTGAAAAAAACAAGAACACAATCAACAAGAGCCAGGGCAATATGGCACCGCGAGAGCCCAGCTATCCTACTACTACAAACCCTGGATATCCTAACACAACTAAAACACAAGAAAATTGACCTTAAATCAAACCTTATATAGATCATAGAGGCCATTAAGGAGAAAATTAATAAATTCCTTATTGAAATATAGGAAAATATAATCAAATGGTTTTAAAAATGAATAAAACTGTTCAAGATTTGAAAATGGAAATAGAAACAATAAAGAAGACATAAACTGAAGCAATCCTGGAGATGGAAAACCTAGGGAGAGAACAGTAACTACAAATGCAAGCATCTCCAACAGAATACAAGAGATGGATGAGAGAATCTCAGATATAGAAGTCACAATTGAAGAAATCAATACATCAGTCGAAGAAAATGTTAAACCTAAAAAGTTCCTGACATGAAACACCCAAGAAATCTGGGACACTATGAAAAGACCAAACCTAAGAACAATAGGAATAGAATGAAAAGACTCCCAGCTCCAAGGTACAGAAAACATTTTCAAAAAAATATTAACAGAAAACTTCCTCAACCTAAAGAAAGAGAAGCCTGTAAAACATACAAGAAGCTTACAGAACACAAACAGATTGGACTAGAAAAGAAAATCCTCCTGCCACATAATAATCAAAACACTAAATGTACAGAACAAAGAAAGAATATTAAAAGCAGCAAAGGAAAAGGCCAAGTCAAATATAAAAGCAGGCCTATTAGAATCACTGCAGACATCCCAACAGAGACTCTAAAATCCAAAAGTTTTGCTGCTATACCCAGCAAAACTTTTAATCACCAGAGATGGAGAAAAAAAGATATTCCAATACAAAACCAAATTTAAACAATATCTATTCACAAATACATGGCTACAGAAGATATTAGAAGGAAAGCTCCAACCCAAGGAGGTTAACTACACTGAAGTAAACAAAAGTAAATTTTAAAAAAAGTCCACACCAGGAAAATCAGAATAAGGAAAGTGTGTCTGTTGCATGCACATACACACACATGCACACACACTCACACACTACTACCAGCAACATCAGAATTACAGGAATCAACAATTATTGGTCATTAATATCTCTCAACATCAATGGACTCAACTTTCCCAATAAAAAGCCATAGGCTAACAGAATGGATGAAAAATAAAATCCCTCATTTGCTCCATACAAGAAATAAACCTCAGCAACAAAAATAGACATTACCTCAGAGTAAAGTCCTGGAAAAAATGTTTTCCAAGCAAACAAAACCAAGAAACAAGCAGGAGTAGCCATTATCACATATAATAAAATAGACTTCTAACCAAAAATAATCAAAAGATGGGGAAGGATACTATCTTTAGCAGATCTAATTAGAAATGGTAAGTGTCTAACTACAAGTACTAAGTCAGAAATCTTTATTCCCAAGAAAGATGACCCCATCTTTGTTTGCTATCAGTCATTGTTTTCCAAACAATGTCATCAATAATCAAAACTGAATAACTGTCTTCCAGAAAACCACATAAGATTCTCTGATTACGAAAAAATATATTAAGCTAGATTTCAGAACTAAATTTGAATGTTGTCATTTAGGAACGTGGTTACAATTCTGACAAAGGAACCACTCTACATGAAGTGCTCTGTCTTCTGAATTTCTGTAATTCCCATTTCGCTTGAACATTTAAAATGGTCATTAAAATTTTAATTCTCAAGTGTATTTTTATATTTTCCCTTTTTAATTTATTTTTATTCTCTGTGTATGAGTGTTGGTGTGCATATATACATATGAAGGATTTATTTTCATTTTATGTATGTGAGTGTTTGTATGCATGCATATATGTGCACTTTGTGCATGTCTGGTCCCCTGAGACACCAAGAGAGGGCACTGATCCACTGGAATTGGAATTATAGATAGTTGTGAACCACCGTAGAGTGCTAGGAACTGAACCTGGGTTATCTATAAGAGCAGCCAATATCCTTAACTGCCAAGCCATATTTCCAGCCCTTATTTGTTTTTTCCTTTTTTACAAACTCAGTGTTAAGTAGTCAAAACTTCCAGTAACCCACTAATAAGTCTGAAGTTTCCTATCCTATTACAACTATTAAAAAGTTTAATTTCTACTTGTGTGTGTGTGTGTGTGTGTTTTGGGAGTGTACTTTTTTGATTGGTTAGTTGATTTTGTTTTGAGAAGTGGGAGGATATGAAGTTAGTATGTGGGAAGAGTTTGGGGAGAGGAAAAAGCATGATAGTAACTTTAAATTCTATGTTGATTATTGGTTCAACATCAGGTTCAAAGGCTGTTCTTGATAACTGATAAGTTAAGATTTTTCTTTTTTTTTACTTTTTTTATTAAATAATTTATTCAGGTTACATCTCAATTTTTAACCTCTCACTTTTATCTTCCAAGCTAATTTTTTCAATAACAATTTAAGTGGGATTGATCTCTGCTTATGATTTGGGCCAGGTCAGAGTCCAAAATACAGCAATGAGTAACCAGCCAGCTAAGTTGTGATTCTAGTAAGAAAGATGGATCTGTGTATCTGTAAGTTTTAAAAAATTGGCTGATTCTTGTGGAGATAACATGTGGACATATGAATATTATCTGGGTTACTTCTATTAAACCTATTCATTTAGTACATGTACGAAAATATCCAATCCGCCGTCCTGTATAATTGATCTTAAATCCCTTTTAAATCAGAAACTTCAGTAGAAACTTAGCTAATCAAGCAACTGCAATCTACAAACTACAAAACACTATGTAAACAAGCCACATCAAGAACCAATTTGTGAAAAAGGAGCCAAGCAAATGAAGCTTAATCCAAAGACAGTTGTTCAGAATAAACTAGACCACCCTGCAACCTGCTGCTAGGTACAAGAGAATATGCACAGCCACTAATCCAAGAAAACATCCCTAGCTCTGTAGCTGAATACATATGCACAACTGTGTCAAAGATGAAATCAAGTCTACTCATTAAAGAATCTACTCTAATATGCTTTATATATGACTCAAAATATACAATGAAAACAAACCTGGACTGCACCACCAACAAAAATGGATCTTTTCCTAAGTTTTATTGAATTGTTTCTAAAAATATGATTGAAGTTTCTCCATACATACCTGCACAACACCATAAGAACTGAAGAAGTTTGACATTTTTACCTAGCACTCTAGAAAATTGTGCGTCAATGTCCCCTGAACCAAGAGACATAAGATGCTTTGTATTCCTAAAAATGTTCTTTGAATTCTCATAATTTTTATTAATTTAGTTCTTTGCAATTTCATACATATGTATAGTGTATTATTCTCCCTTCACTCTCTCTTTGTCTCCCCCCCCATCCCTACCACCACCCCAAATACACTCCTCCCTTTCTCAGATTCATGACTTTTGTTTTTGTGTTGTGGCCCATTTAACTTGACCGGATCATCTATGAGACATCAGATTGGGAGTATATATTAGAGCCTGGTGAGGTCAACAATATGGACACAATTGACGACAACGGCTCCCCTCCCCCAACTCTATCAGTAGCAAATAGTTACAGTAAGGAATAGAGCACCTAAACCCTTCTCCCATCTAGGCCTGGCTGTTAATGAGCATTTTTGGTTTGGGGTTTCTCTTTTTTTTTTTTTTTTTTTTTAATTGATTTTTTTTTTATTAATTTATTCTTGTTACATCTCAGTGTTTATCCCATCCCTTGTATCCTCCCATTCCTCCCTCCGCCCCTCCGATTTTCCCATTATTCGCCTCCCCTATGACTATTCCTGAGGGGGATTACCTCCCCCTGTATATTCTCAAAGGGTATCAAGTCTCTTCTTGGCTACCTGCTGTCCTTCCTCTGAGTGCCACCAGGTCTCCCCCTCCAGGGGACATGGTCAAATGTGAGGCACCAGAGAACGTGAGAAAGTCATATCACACTCTCCACTCAACTGTGGAGAATATTCTGACCATGGCTAGATCTAGGAAGGAGTTTAAAGTTTACCTCCTGTATTGTCCTTGGCTGGTGCCTTAGTTTGAGCGGGACCCCTGGGCCCAAATCTGCCTATCATATTGTTCTACTTGTAGGTTTCTAGGACCCTCTGTATCCTTTATTTTGCTATTCTCCCATGCGTCTCTCATTTAGAGTCCCAATAGGATGCCCTCCCCTCTGTCCCAGTTTCCTGGTAAGTGAAGGCTTTCGTGGGACATGCTCCTAGGGCTACTATGCAGATATAAGTGAGTATATACCATTTGATTCTTTCTGCTTCTGGGTTAACTCACTCATTATGATCATTTCTAGCTCAATCCATTTATCCACAAATTTCGGGAATTCCTTGTTTTTAATAGCTGAGTAGTATTCCATAGTGTATATGTACCACAGTTTCTTTATCCACTCTTCTACTGAGGGACACATAGGCTGTTTCCATGTTCTGGCTATTATGAATAAGGCTGCTATGAACATGGTTGAGCAAATTTTCTTGTTGTGTGCTGGAGCATCTTCTGGGTATATTCCAAGGAGTGGAATAGCTGGGTCTTGAGGAAGCCCTATTCCCATTTTTCTGAGATAGGGGTTTCTCTTTTTTATTTTTCTTTATTTTTATTAAATGAATGTAAGTATATAACATATGAGTTCAACCTATTAGTGTTACTTGTATGTATAAATTTTTAGAATTGACCACTTGGGATTAAATTGTCATTTAGTGGATAAAGAAACTGTGGTACATATACACTATGGAATACTACTCAGCTATTAAAAACAAGGAATTCCTGAAATTGTGGACAAATGGATTGAGCTAGAAATGATCATAATGAGTGAGTTAACCCAGAAGCAGAAAGACTCAAATGGTATATACTCACTTATATCTGCATACTAGCCCAAGGGGCATGTCCCACGAAAGCCTTCACTTACCAGGAAACTGGGACAGAGTGGAGGACATCCTATTGGGACTCTAAATAAGAGAAGCATGGGAGAATAGCAAAGTAGAAGGATCCAGAGGGTCCTAGAAACCTACAAGTAGAACATTATGATAGGCAGATTTGGGCCCAGGGGTCCCGCTCAAACTAAGGCACCAGCCAAGGACAATACAGGCGGTAAACTTTATAACCCTACCCAGATCTAGCCAATGGTCAGAACATTCTCCACAGTCGAGTGGAGAGTGGGATATGTCTTTCTCACGTACTCTGGTGCCTACATTTGACCATGTCCCCTGGAGGGGGAGACCTGGTAGTACTCAGAGGAAGGACAGCAGGTTACCAAGAAGAGACTTGATACCCTTTGAGCATATACAGGGGGAGGTAATCCCCCTCAGGAACAGTCATAGGGGAGGGGAATAATGGGAAAATGGGAGGGAGGGAAGAATGGGAGGATACAAGGGATGGGATAAATATTGAGATGTAACAAGAATAAATTAATTTAAAAAATAAATAAATAAATAAATTAGCATTTAGGGGCCTCATTCCTGGGGACTACAGATTTCCCCCTCTCCATCTACAGTTATTAAATATCTGTAGCTCTGACCTATTGGTGGTGCCTTGTGAGACTGCCCCAGCCATGCTGTCATGTCCACTATTGTTCAGGAGTTGTCCAGGAAGCCATATTGCTGAGATTTCATAGATGCACTTTCTCTGTTATAGATAAAAGGATATATTCTCACAGCAGATGTTCTGATCCTCCTACAATCTTTTCACTCCCTCTTCTGCAGTGTTCCCTAAGCCTTGGGTATAGGGGTGCATTATAAGTATACCACTTGGTACTGGGTACTCCACAGTCAGTTCTTCTCTGCATTTGGGCCAGTTGTGAATTTCTATAATGGTCTCCTTCTGCTACAAAAACAAGCTTCTTTCTATACTTACTTGTGGAGATAAGTATATAGAATACAGCTATAAACTATACTGGATAGCCTAGACTAATTGCAGAAATCAGGAAAGTAAAAAGGAACTATGGATAGCAGGCAAGAGTGATGGAAATAACAGGTTACAAGTGATTTGAAGGGAAAATGGAGAAGGCTTTCATTAGAGAAGGAGAAGATAAGCACAGAAGAAAGAGGGAGGATAATAAAGTATCCCCATGAATGTCTAAAACAAAGTCTTATGACATTATTATCTACATAAAAATAGACAATTCTTCCCCTAAGAGTCATTAACTATCTAACAGAAACCCCAACACCAGGCATGAGAAGCCCTACTTTGAGTTGTTGGTCAAGGTTGTTCAAAGAACTCCTAAAACACTGTAGTCTATTGCTATCAGATCTGACCTGAAAGCCTTCCCCTGAGGACTAGTTTTCATGGTACCAGGAACCATGCAAGCATCCAAAGGAGGGAAACAACCAACATTCCTACCCAGCTATGAAGCCTATGAACCACAGCAATGACCAGCACAGCACCAAAACCTAGGGTTCAATAGTGACACTCATACTTTGGTAGTAACCAACAGTTGTCTGGACTTGGAGCTTAAGATCCACTCAAATTCTCAACAGAGGAATAATCAAATGGCTGAGAAACACTTAAAGAAATGCTCAACCTCCTTAGTCATCAGGGAAATGCAAATCAAAACAACTCTGAGATTCCATCTTACACCCATCAGAATGGCTAAGATCAAAAATTCAAGCGACACCACATGCTGGCGAGGATGTGGAGAGAGAGGAACACTCCTTCATTGCTGGTGGGAATGCAAACTAGTACAGCCACTTTGGAAATCTATCTGGTGCTATCAAAGAAAACTGGGACTAGGGCTTCCTCAAGACCCAGCTATCCCACTCCTTGAAATATACCCAGAAGATGCTCCAGCACGCAACTAGAAAATTTGCTCTACCATGTTCATAGCTGCCTTATTCATAATAGCCAGATCATGGAAACAGCCTAAGTGTCCCTCAGTAGAAGAATGGATAAAGAAACTGTGGTACATTTACACTATGGAATACTACTCAGCTATTAAAAACAAGGAATTCTCAAAATTTGTGGACAAATGGATTGAGCTAGAAATGATCATAATGAGTGAATTAACCCAGAAGCAGAAAGAGTCAAATGGTATATACTCAGTTATATCTGCACACTAGTCCAAGGGGCATGTCCCAGGAAAGTCTTCACTTACCAGGAAACTGGGACAGAGGGGAGGATGTTGGGAGCCAAGAGACCCCTGGCTGAGCCGGACTCCAGCTGGCCTCAAGCCTACTGTTGAAAGAACTTATCAAACATTCTGCCTGGCCCTGAGAAAAGGAACATTCAGCGTACCGTGACTTCTGAGAAAAGCCACCTATTTCCTCCCCCTCCCCACACATTACCCCGCGGTTCTTACCCCAGAAGATTATGTACTTTCCCACTGCATTCCTTCCTACCCCCGCCCTTTCAGAAGCTTACTATAAATTTAGATACCCCCTCACAATAAACAGCCCTCGATAAGCAAAGTTTTTCCTGGGCTCGTGTCTCTCTCGCCTATTCTTTATTCACAGGTCGCGACCCTCCTCGCCACTCCACGAATAACTGAACCCACGGGTCGAGGGCAGGAGGACATCCTATTGGAACTCTAGATGAGAGAAGCATGGGAGAATGGCAAAGTAGAAGGATCCAAAGGGCCCTAGAAACCTACAAGAAGATGATTATGATAGGCAGATTTGGGCCCAGGGGTCCTGCCAAACTATGGCACCAGCCAAGGACAATACAGGCAGTAAACTTCAAACCCCTACCCAGATCTAGCCAATGGACAGGACATTCTCCACAGTTCAGTGGAGAGTTGGGTCTGACTTTCACACGTACTCTGGTGCCTCATATTTGACCATGTCCCCTGGATAGGGAGACCTGGTGGCACTCAGAGAAAGGATAGCAGTCTACCAAGAAGAGACTTGATAAGTCCCCTCAGTCACAGTCATAGGGGAGGGGAGTAGGGGATAAGCAGGAGGGAGGGAGGAATGGGAGGATACAAGGGATGGGATAACCACTGAGATGTAATATGAATAAATTAATAAAATAAAATTAAGAAAAAAAAGATCCACTCAACAAGAGGAAACCCATAGCCAATATTGAAAATTAGCCATATACCCAGAGCTAATGAAGCCATGGATCTTGAAGAGAAAGTCACAACCACCTAACTACATTCTAAATATTTATTGTATATTCCCAGGTAAATTATTCTGTCTTCCAATAGATAGAGACCATTTCAGAAAACAACCAATCAGAATGCAGAAAAGAAATCATGTGGTGCTCAGTGCTGGCTGATACATCAATAACATGATTCCTGTATCTAAGACTCAGTGATCATTTGCCAAGAGCCACCCTGTTTAGGGGGCTCATTAGGCATGTGGACTGTCTAGGAGGTGATCTGGTGTTTGCAAGGTCTTATACCATGAGGCACCCCGAAACTGCTTCCAGCTTCTGACATGCTGTCAGGAGCCATTGATTTGGGAAAGTCCAGGAGACATGAGAGGTCTCTGAAGGTGATCCGATATTTGCAAGGTCTGTATCGTGATGTACCCCAGAACTGATTCCAACCTCTGACTACCCTGACAATTGTGCTTTGCTGCATCTCTCTAAAATCTGGCATTAAAGCCGGGCATGGTGGCGCATGCCTTTAATCCCAGCACCCAGGGAGGCAGAGGCAGGTGAATCACTGAGTCTAAGGCCAGCTTGGTCTACAAAGTGAGTCCAAGACAGCCAGGACTACATTCATGCCCGGCCCGGTCTACAAAGCAAGTCCAGGATAGCCAAGATTACACAGAGAAACCCTGTCTCGAAAAACCAAAAGTAAATGCATCTGGCATTGGTGTGAATTGTTAGCTTCTGGGTACTGACCAGCTCTGATTGAGCAAACTTCCTAGAGGATCTTATTGAAGATGTACTTTTTGTTTTCCAGATGAATTAATCCCTGATTATGGAATTCCTGATTTGGCTCAAATAGTTTTAAAAGTTAAAGTTAGTTTATGGCTGCAATAAATACCTTTGTGGACCTCCAGATGCCTCACTTAGAATAGCCTACCAGCAGATTTGTGGCTTCAGATAAGCCTCCACCGCAGATGGCACCACGAATCCTGGTATTTGACCATAAATATAGCCAAATGTGTTTAAACTCCATGTGAACCTATGTGGGATGAAGTTACCTAGAGATGTCTGAATTTACTCTGTTTCTTAGAATGAAGACAGACAAAATTATTGTCCTGAGCTCATAATGAACTAAGAGATAGCTGGATAATATATAGTCAGGTCCATCCTAACTGATAAGTTGTATACGCTTGTAAGTTTCAGACCCTATTAACCTTAGACCCTCGTCAACTTTTGTCATTCTGAACTCACCATGAACTTATGTAATGCATACATAGATAAGAAATATTAGATTTAAAACATGTAACCTGTTGTATTTAGAATGCATCTGTTTTGTGATTAATTGTACTCTTCTGACTATGAGGTAATTCCCTTTTCTCAGAAGTATAAATATGGGCTACAATAACGTGAGCAGGAGAACAAGGAGAAAAGGAAGGGGAACAGAGGAGAAAATGAGGGAGAACAGAGAAGAAAATGAAGGAGAAAATTGAGGAGAAACTTGGGGGAGAACAGAGGAGGAAAGATTGAGCAGTTCAACTTCAGTTGAAGTTAAGACGCCTGACTTCATCCACCTTTTCTCCTGGTCCTCTTCTCTCGAACGTATGTGTGTGAGTGGTTTTATTTTCTATCTCTCTCTTACTCCTTATTTCTCTATAGATTAGCAAATAAGTTAGCAGACTCAGGGGCATCAGCCTTCTACGGCTAATAAGCCTAAGTTTACACCACCTTATTGGAAAGGCCTATCTACAGATCAAAGAGCCTCCTTTTACGATCCCGTGCAGTTTCTAGCCAGAAGCCGCTTTTACAGCCTCAGCCATAGGAAAAAAGGTGGTCAGTTTAAGTTTGCCTCAGCCGCAGTACAGCCAGTCCCTAGAGAAGAAACCTTGGGCTCTTTTGCCCTTTCTTTCCTTTTTCTTCTTTCAATCCTGATCGGTTGCCTGAGCCATCAGCTCTGGCCACCCAAGAGATAAAGTGAACTACAAGGGCATCCGCATCCAGTCCCAGAGAATCTACCCTGGACCTTCTCCAGAGCACCAGCCGGGCATTAACAATCATTGCAAGAGAAGAGGCAGAAAAATTGTGCAAAACAGAGAAATAAAATGTTTCCTGTGAGAATGTGTCTTCTAAAAATGTCATAAGCTACACCCAAGAAATTTCATGAAACAAGTCCTGAAGAAGACAAGAACAATGAATATAGTAACATGGAAAGAAAATGTTCTTGGAGCCTCAACTTGAAACAAAGAGTTACAGACAATTCCAGAATTCTGAGAGTGGAAGAAATAGCCTGCCCCATGGAAAAGCACACACCAGCTAATTATCCAACCAAGTGGTCAGCCCTGAGACCATATGCATAGAGGTAACATAAACAGACTGAGCAGGCTGTATTTATGTATTTAGGAATACAGATCATGGTTTTAAAAAATAGGCCATGACTTTCAGAGAAAAGGGGGTGCATGGAAAGACCTTGGAGAATGGAAAAGGAATGCAAGAAATAATACAAGTATGATTTTTAAAAATTTTTGTTATCTTAAAAATTGCACAATCATGGTAGTGAGTAAACATATACACATTTATATAATTACTAAAGATAGGTGTCAGCAGTATATATTAAGTATTAATGTAGTCTATGTAAATTATAGTATTAAAATGTTTGTTAAATTTACATTAATTATACTAATTTAGGAAAGTGAGAGTGATAGGTGTTTTCTAGGGTGGTTGTCCTCTCCAGCCGTGGGTAGTTGGCTAGATTTGCAGTACCAGGTTTGAGTTTCCTCCTGCTAAGTGGGTCTTAAGTCCATTTGGATGGCTGTTGGTTACCTTGAAGATACAGAAGTAACACTATTGCCCCTTCAGGGGTGTCTCATCATGCTCATGAATGTGGATTGTGAACTTGAAGTCTGAGTGGTGCTATTGATTTCTTCTTTCTTGGTAGCTTGCATGGCAACTTCTGGTACTATGAGAGCTATTCCTCAGGGGAAATGCTTCCAGGTCATTTTCAGCGCTAATCCTCTTAAGTCTTGTGTCCGAAGTATGTGTTCTCTTCAGTATCGAGAACTGACCTTCTGTTGTTTAAGAGTCCACCAAGACTGAAACATTCCATCCTGCATGGAAGCTTCTGAAGCAGAAAGGTCAATGACTTATGCTGCGAGTCACCCTCATACAAACAGAGATGCAAAGAAGACTCTCAGACTAGACCAGCTGCCTGGAAGAACCAGGATCCAGGAACACTGCTTGGAAGAGGTTAAGGTTAACTGAGAAGTAGCAAGTGACACTCTGCAACCTGTTGAGCTGCCTGCAGGCTGTGCAGGGTGCACCAAGTTCCCAGCTTTTGTGGGCTGCCATCACCCATGCCAGAGTGAGCTTTAGTGATGTTTTGAGTCATTTCTGCTCCTGTAAATAACCCAAACCCAGGCTCTTGGAAGCAAGCTCAGTAAGACCCCCTGGTTCCCAAGTTGGTGGTGTCTGTACTTTGATTTGTGGTGGGCTGCCTACATGTGGTAAGCAGATGTGTGTGCTGGTAAGCAGATTTCACCTGAGGAAGTCCTTGTCACACAAAACCCTCATATTCTGAAAGGCAACCAAAGACAATGATAATAATCTATATTGTCTTTTGAACTCTACTGACCAGCAACTTGAAAGGAGGTTCTCCGTGCCTGGTACTGGGATTTTGTTAGGTAGCATATGCTCTATGGAGCCCATCATCATCCAAATTGATGTCACCTCATACATATATGAATGATGTAACATAAAGTAAAAGTAAAATATGGTTCCCTGTGAGTTTTCTCAAATACTCTTAGTGCCAATTACCCCTCTCAGTTCCTCGCTCCAATCTGCCTCCCTAGGCAAAGCCTCCTTCGCTGTTTTTCCACTATCCTCCTTCATAGAACTTGTGTTTTTTCTAGTCTCCTGTCTATAAACCATCCACTGCCTCAGTCCCATTACTGCCCTGGTCTCTGATTTCTACATTTATTCCAGGTAGTATACCCACATCTAAAGATTGTGAGCAAGATCCACAAATAAAGAGAGCATTTTGTCTTTCTGGGTCTAGGTTTCCTCACTTCGTATATTTTCAAATTCCATCCATCTGCTTGCAAATTTCATGACTTCATTTTCCTTCAGAATGTCACTGTGCACTTGTACTACGTCTTCATTGCCCGCACATCAGTTGAAGGACATTTAAGTTGTTTCTGTTCCCTCTCTACGGAGGGGTGGCACAATGAACATGTCTGAGTGGGCAGCTATGGAGTAGGATCTTTTGTCCTTTCAATTTTTCTTTATCTGTGTGATTCTAAACTTATTTTTTATTAATTTATTCAGATTACAGCTCAATTGCTATCCCCTTATCTGTATCCTCCCATTCCTCCCTTACTCCTTCTTTCACCCTATTACCATCCCCTAGGTCTGTGACAGAAGAGGACCTCCTCCCCCAGCATATGGTCATAGCCTATCAAGTCTCATCCTGGTAGCCTGCCTATTCTTTCTCTGAGTGCCACCAGGCCTCCCCACCAAGGGAATGTGGTCAAATATGGGGCACCAGAGTTCATGAAAGAGTCAGTCCCTGCTCTCCACACAACTGTTGAGAATGTCCTGTCCATTGGCTAGATCTGAGTATGGGTTCAGTGCTTACTGCTTGTATTGTCCTTGCTTGGTGCAGTAGTTTGAGCAGACCCCTGGGTCCCGATCTGCCCGTCATGATGTTCTTCTTGTAGGTTTTTAGGGCCATCTGGATCCTTTATTTCCCCATTCTCCCATGCTTCTCTTACCTAGAGTCTCAAGAGGAAGTCCCTGCATCTATCCCAATATCTTGGTAAGTGAAGACTTTCACAGGACATGCTTTTAGGGCTAGTGTCCAATTATATGTGGGTATATACCATGTGAGTCTTTCTGAGTCTGGGTTCACTCACTCAGTATGATCATTTCTAGTTCCATCCATTTGCCCGCACATTTCAGGATTTCCTTGTTTTTAATAGCTGAGTAGTATTCCATAGTGTAAATGTGTCACAGTTTCTTTATCCATTCTTTGACTGAGGGACATTTAGGCTGTTTCCAGGTTCTGACTATGATGAATAAGGCCGCTATGAACATGGTTGAGCATATGTCCTGGTTGTGTGGTAGAGCATCTTCTGGGTATATTCCAAGGAGTGGAATAGCTGGGTCTTGAGGAAGCCCTATTCCCAGTTTTCTCAGAAAGTGCCAGATTGATTTACAAAGTGGTTGTAGAAGTTTGCACTCCCACTAGCAATTAGGAAGTGTTCCTCTTTCTCCACATCCTCGCCAGCATGTGCTGTCACTTGAGCTTTTGATCTTAGCCATTCTGATGGATGTAAGACAGAATCTCAGAATCGTTTTGATTTGGATTTCCCTAATGACTAGGGACTAGCATTTCTTTAAGTGTTTCTCAGCCATTAGATATTTCTCTGTTGAGAATTCTGTTTCATTCTGAGCCTTGTTTCTTAATTGGGTTATTTGGTTTGGTGGTGTTTAATTTCTTGAGCTCTTTATATATTTTGGATATTAGAAGTTTGTCAGACGTAGGGTTGGTGACTATCTTTTCCAAGTCTTTAGGCTGCCACTTTGTTCTGTTGACAGTGTCTTCTGCCTTACAGAAGCTTCTCAGCCTCATGAGGTCCCATTTATTAATTGTTGACCTTAGGCCTGGGCTGTTGGAGTTCTATTCAGGAAGTTGTCTCCTGTGCCAATGAGTCCCAGCCTCTTCCCCACTTTTTCTTCTAACATATTTAGTGTCTCTGGTTTTATGTTGAGGTCTTTAATCCACTTGGGAGTTGAGTTTTGTGCATGGTGATAAATATGAGTCTACTTGCATTTTTCTATGTGTGGACATCCAATTAGACCAGCACCATTTGTTAAAGATGCTACCCTTATTCCATTGAATATATTTGGCTTCTTTGCCAAAAATCAAGGGTCCATATGTGTGTGGATTTATTTCTGGGTCTTTGATTCAATTCCATTGATCAACCATCCTATTGCTATGCCAGTACCATGCTGTTTTATATTACTGTTGCTCTATAGTACAGCTTGAGATTAGGTATGGAGACTCCTCCAAAGGATCTTTTATTGTAAAGGATTGTTTTGGCTATTCTGGGTTTTTTGTTGCTCCAAATGAAGGTGAGAATTGATCTTTCAATGTCTTTAAAATTTTGTGTAGATTATTCATCAAAGGAAAATAAAAATATTTATAATATACAATGAAATAAACAATAAAAAATTTGTCTTGCTATTTTGATAGAGATTGCATTGAAACTGTAAATTGCTTTCAGTAAGATGGCCATTTTTACTATGTTAATTCTCCCGATCCATGAACAAGGGAGATCTTTGTATCTTCTAATGTCATCTTCAATCTCCTTCTTCAGAGATTTGACGTTCTTTTCAAACAAGTCTTTCACTTGCTTGGTTATAGTTACTCCTAGATATTTTATATTGCTTGTGGCTATTGTAAAGGGTGTAGTTTCTCTAATTTCTTCCTCTGCATGATGTCCTTTGTATATACAAATGCTACTGACTTTTTAAAGTTAATTTTGTATACAGCCATTTTTCTGAAGCTGTTTATCAGCTGTAGGAGTTCCCTGGTGGAATTTTGGGGGTCACTTATATATAATATTATATTATCGGCAAATAGGGATATTTTGACTTCCTCCTATCCCATTTGGATGCCCTTGATCTCCTTTTGTTGTCTTATTGCTCTGGTTAGTACTTTAAGAACTATATTGAAGAGATATGTAGAAAGCAGGGAGCCTTGTCTGGCCCCTGGTTGTAGAGGAATTTCCTTAAGTATCTCTCCATTTAATTTGATGTTGGCTACTGACTTGATGTATATAGCCTTTATTATCTTTACATATATGCCTTGTATCCCTGATCTCTCCAAAACTAAACATGAATGGGTGTTGGATTTTGTCAAATGCTTTTTCTGCATCTAAGGAGATGATCATGTGGGGTTTTTTTTCCTTTCCATTTGTTTATATGGTGGATTACATTGATGGATGTCCATATATTAAACCATCCCTGCATGCCTGGAATGAAGCCTACCTGGTCATGGTGAATGATATTTTTCATGTGTTTTTGTATTCAGTTTGCAAGTATTCTATTGAGCATTTTTGAATCAATGGTCATAAGACAAATTGGCCTGAAATTCTCTTTCTTTGTTGGGTCTTTGTGAGGTTTAGATATCAAAGTGACTGTGGCCTCATAGAATGAGTTTGGTAATGTTCCATCCATTTCTATCTTTTGGAGTAGTTTGAAGAGTAACAGTATTAGCTCCTCTTTGAAGGTCTGGTAGAATCCTGTGCTGAAACCATCTGGCCCTGGGCGGCTTTTTTTGGTTGGGAGACCAGTAATGACTGGCTCTATTTCTGTAGGGAAAATAGGACTATTTGTTTATCTGATCTTGATTCAATTTTGGCAAGTAGAATTGATCAAGAAAATTGTCCATTTCCTTTAGATTTTCAATTTTTTTGGCATATAACCCTTTGAAATAGGATGTTATGATTCTTTGTGTTTCTTCAGTATCTGTTGTTATGTCTCCCTTTTCATTTATGATTTTGTTGATTTGGATAGTGTCTGTCTTTTAGTTAGTTTGGCTAACAGCTTGTCTATCTTGTTGATTTTCTCAAAGAACCAGCTCCTGTTTTTTTGTTTTGTTTTGTTTTGTTTTGTTTTTTGATTCTTTGAATTATTCTCTTTGTTTCTAATTTATTGATTTCCACCCAGAGCTTGATTATTTCCAGACGTCTACTCCTCTTGTGTGTTTCTGTTTCTTTCTTTTTTTTTTTTCTGGGGCTTCCAGATGTGTTGTTAAGTTGCTTATATGGGATGTTTCTAATTTCTTTATAAAGGCACTTAGTGCTATGAATTTTCCTCTCAGCACTGCTTTCAATGTGTCTCACAAATTTGGGTGTGTTGTTCCTTCATTTTCATGGAATTTCAGGAAGTCCTTAATTTCTTTATTTCTTCCTTGACCCAGGTATCATTAAGTAAAAAGTTGTTTAGTTTCCATGTGTGTATAGGCTTTTTGTTATTTTCTGCTGTTGTTGAAGTCCAGCTTTAGACGATGCTGGTCTGATAGGAGACAAGATATTATTTCAATCTTCTTGTATCTATTGAGGCTTGCTTTGTGACCTACTATATGAGCAATTTTGGAGAAGGTTTCCATGGGGAGCTAAGAAGAAGGGTATAATCCTTGTGTTTGGGTGAAAAGTTCTGTAGATACCTGTTAAATCCATTTGACTCATGATGTTTGATTAGTGTCATTATTTTCTCAGTTTTACTTTATGTTTCGAATGACCTATCATTTGGTGAACGTGCAGTGTTGAAGTCTCCCACTATTAATGTGTGGGGATTGATGTGTAGTTTAAGCTTTGTTAATAGTTCACTTACAAATGTGGGTGCCCTTTATTAGGAGCATAGGTTGTTCAGAATTGTGGATGTCACCTTGTTGACTTTAAGCCTTTGATGAGTATGAAGTGTCCTTCCTCATTTCTTTTGATTAATTTTTTGGTTAAAGTCTTATTTTATTAGATATTAAAATGGTCACACAAGATTTCTTCTATGTCTGTTTGCTCGAATATTTTGTCCAGACGTTTACCCTGTGGGATGTCTATCTTTGTGGCTGAGATGTGTTTCTTGAATGCAGAAGAATGTTGGGTCTTGTTTATGCATCCATTCAGTTTAGTCTGTGTCTTTTTACTGAGAACTGAGACCACTAATGTTGAGAGGTATTATGACCAGTGACTAGTAAGTCCTTGATTTTGATGTTGGTTGCAGTAGAGTGTTTGTGTGGTGGTGTAGTTACCTATTTCCTGTGTAATTTTAGTTGTAGCTTGTCCCTTTAGGGTGGAGTTGTTCCTTCTAGTAACTTCTGTAAGGCCAGATTTGTGGATAGGTACTGTTGAATTTGTTTTTACCATGGACTATCTTGTTTTCTCCATCAATAGTTATTAATAGTTTTGCTGGGTATAGTAGTCTGGCTGGCATCTGTGGTCTCTTAGGTTTTTCAGGATCTCTGTCCAGGTGCTTCTGGCTTTCTGTCTCTGCTGAGAAGTTGGGGTGTAATTCCAATAGGTTTGCCATTATATGTTGCTTGGGCCCTTTTTCCTTGTCACTTTAATATTTTTGTTCTGTATATTTTATTTTTGATTATTATGTGATGGGAAATTTTTCTTTTCTGGTCTATTTGGTGTTCTGTAGGCCTTTTCTTTGTTTATATCCATCTCCTTCTTTCATTAGAGAAATTTTGTTCTAGATTTTGTTGAAAATTTTTTCTGGGCCTTTGATTTGGGCATCTTCTCTTTCCTCAATGCCTATTTCCCTCAGGTTTTGCCTTTCATTGTGTCCTTGATTTCTTGGGTTTTTTGTGTAATACTTTTTTTCAGATTTATCAGTTACTTGATGGTTGCTTCAAGATCTATGATTGTGTCTTAGATAGAATGATAGTCCCAAGATTCATTCCTCCATCTCTTGTATTGTTAGAGAAGCTCGCTTCTACGTTGCTTGCTTTCTTTTCTAAACTCTCTCATTCCCAATTGAAAGAAGGACAGATCCTACCGTTTTCCCTGAGATTTTCCTAGGCCAGGAGCTCTGGTGCTTCACTGCCTGGAGTTCAGTCCCATATACCAAGTTCACACTGCAGAGCAAGGTCACAGCTCGCAGCTCACAGGCTGGCACTGGTCAGACTCTGGGGACTCAGCTCCCATCCTCCATGGCCCGCTAGATGACCAGAGGGCCAGGCCCTCCCGTGGTCTGCACTATGCAGACCTCTCTTGCCCAGTGTACCCCCAGACTCCATGGTCCGTGGCCCCAGTAGGCTCCCCAGACTCTTCCTGCAGGTCAGACACCGCATGTCTTTGGTGCCACCATCTTGAATCATGATTCTAAATTTAAAGAGTGAAGTCTGTTCACTGTTGAAAACTATAGGGACAGGAGTCCCAGAGCAAAGAAGTTTAAAGATGACAGTGCCATGTTCAGAAGAAAATGCATTGTACTAACCTGTCTCCTTTCACTACAGCATATTAACTTACTAAACCATTCCTAACACACAAAGAAGCTCAATAAATGCATGCCTCCATTGGTGAATATAATCAGTTACCATTTATTAGACTGACCCTTCAAGAAACTAGAATCGAAGGAATAAAATTAATTACCTGAGTAACAGGAAGTGCAGGTTAGCAGCTTCCAAAGTGAAAAAGTGACAGATTCAGTCTGCTGCCTGAACAGTCACCACAAAACTCCCTATAATGTTGGAGAATGTAACATTTATATAATTTATGATTGTTTCATGGTTCTTCTTGCTGTATGTAGCTTATTATATATGTGTATTTAATAATATAAATGTATATGTAAAAAAAATTTTTAAAGAAACTGGAATAGATGGTTCTGAATAGAAAAACTATGGCTTTAGCATAGGTGCCCCCTAGTGTTCATCCTCATCAATTGCAGCATGTGTCTGGTTGGTTTTCGGTTTGCTTGTCAGGGTTATGCTAGTTAATTTTTGCTTAGTTAGTTGGCTAGCTGGGGTCGGTTGGTGGGTTGGTTGGTTGACTAGTTTAATGGTTATTTTTTTTTTTTTTTGGTCTTTAAAATCTAAAACTTTGGAGTTCAGAGAATACAGTAAGAACCATACTACATCACAGTTTAAGTTGAAAAATTAAGTGTTTTAATCCATTTTTTAAAAACATTCTAGCTTATTAATGTACAGGAGCTTTCAAAAAGAATATAAAAAATACTGAAACAGAAGACCACAGTCATCAGCAATAGCCTTAAACAAAATAAAAAGACATTATCTACTGAAACATGAATTCTGAAGGAATCATGCCTTCCTGAGGGCTTAAGTAGATTTCCCATATTCCCAGTCTCCCACAGTGAGCAAATCTGAGAGCTACGTGGGGACAAAGAGTCCATAACCTTAGCCTGGGACCACAGAAAGAACGGCCATGCATAGCTGCTCTAGACAAATGTTCCTTCATGAGCTAACATCCAGAATGTCCTTACAACATGTGGACTGTTACTTGTATTATTCTCTACCTTATACTGGGAGCAGTGTTCACTGCTGATTAGTTATTTTTATTTCGCCATTGACTTATACGTGTACAATGGAAGGATAGATATTATATCCCTTGGAAGAAAGCAGTACTCAATCATAAAACCACTTTTGAGCATGCAAGGATGACTTTGAGGGCTAATCCCTCAGGTGGTAGTAAGGAGAGGCAGAAATGTCTGTGTACATTAACATTCCAGAAGTCTAAATTGCTGCTATAGCTTAGAATATCAGAAGCAAAGACTTGGAGTTATGTTATGTTATGCAAAGTGACCCCAGCCACGTCTAAATGATACGTATTGACTAGTGGTTTCTGCCCCTAAAACAACAAAACTACTCTATACTATACAGGGCTGGTATAGACTTGGCTGGTGATGCTGACATCTTTTAACCCACACGTTTAGAACTCAGGTTCACAATAAGCTCTGGGAACCCAGCTGGCTCTAGGCATGGGGAAAAGAGAAGCTCTTCCAGTCACCATTAAAAGGCAGCATTTTACTAGTTAATATCACAGGAAAAAGGACCCAGTAAGCATGTTCTTTCTGCGAACAGCAATTGGCTATCAACTTAATGTCTCAGACCTCAAAGACAAAATTAGCACTGAGCACCATTAGGAGGCAAGTATGACGCAGGGTCTCTACAGCCATACACACCTCAACTAGAAGGTGAAAAGGAAGATGCCTATTTCTATATGAAAAAATATCTAGCTACTAAATAAAAAAGTAGAGACTTAAATGCAGATTTTTTAATGGAAATGATCATTCCACCTCATGAATTCATGGCACTACTTATCCAATGGATTGGATTGTCCATTACATGTCAGGCCCCAGGACTGCAGTGGAAGCGACAAAGTCCCACTTTCAGGAAGCATGCTCACTCATCAATACAGCTGCTGGGTACTCAATAAGCAGTACACAGGCCTTTTATTAGAAGTGATCACTATGGACAGCATGATGGAAAGTGACAGAGATCAATACATGGGTACCAGAATGTTCTGGAAAGGCATGTCAGGAGATTATCTGTTGTAAGGGATAAAAGGGAACCAGCCAAACTAGTAGCCAAGAATTTCAGACCAAAGGAAAACCAGGGTCAAAGGATCTGCCATGCTTAAAGAACAGGGGAAAGATAGAAACCGTGAGGTATAGGACACTGGTATGTATGCACTCAATCAGGTTAAATGAAGGTGGGCTACTTCAAGATATTGTAGACCCTAATGAGTTTAAATTTTGTTCAAAATGTCAGGGGTTAATGCTGGTCCCCAAGATCTGGTTTCAGTTCAGACAAGCACATTCTCATGTACACCAACTGATGAAAGAAGGACATCATCATGGAGCTGTGTGGACCATGAACACATGGCCACGAGGGCTGGCCTGACGGAACAGAAGCAGCCCAGGAAGGATCAATTATGACAAGTAAATTTGGGTGTGTAGCCGGAAAACAGCAAAAACAGCTTGGAGCATTGATAGCTGCCCAGTTATTGTGCTTATTGTACACCTATAAGGTCTCTGTCTCGATTATTTGGGAACTGGCTAGAGTGGAGAAGCCCTCTAGAATCTGGTAAAAATTTCACAACATCAAAATGATATCAAAAGCCATCCGTCATTCTAAGTAGTATAAGACACATAATTGACCACTTTAAGCCAGGATCGGGTTAAGAATGAATTGCAAGGAAAGCTGAGTGGAAGCAGGGCATTAGTTTAAAGACTATTTATTATAAGAGTCACTGCTTGTATAATGTGGAAGCAGGAGGCAGAAGAATGAGTCAGGAGATTAATAAGAAGGCTGCAATAGCAAACTTCATTGGAATCAACAGAGCCTGAGATTATTATTAGATCAGTGGTGAATTGAGGGACTATGTTTTTACTCTCACACGGAGGCAGCTGGCAATGTCTAGAGACTAAGGTTATTGCCAAACATCCACAACACATGAGAATCTCCTGCAATGAAGAAAAAGGGAAAGGATAGGGGGTAATATAGAAGAGGAGGGGAAATAGAGGAGAAAAGAAAGAATGAGAACAGGGAAAAAGAAAGGGATAGGTGGAGACAGAAAGAGAAAAAAAAGAGATGGGGCACAAGGAGGGAAGGGGTCCATAAACTCAATAACTAAATGAGACTTGAGAAGGAAAAAATAATCAAAACAAAATTTGGAGGAGTGAGATATTTGGGATGTATTTTAGAAGTGGTACTGATAGGACATGCCAATTCCTGTAAGATAAGTTCAATAAAGTAGAATGAGATGTCTGACTTTAGGCAGTTGAAAGAACGGTAGTGTTACCTTCCAAGACTGTGAAATCCTGAGGGCAAATTAGGCTGGAAATGGGTTACAATCAGGAATTGGGTTTGAATAGCATGTTAAAGGTGAGTTGTTAGACACTAAAGTAGTGTACTTTTAACTGGTAAAACCTACCTGGGCAATATTAGATGAGCTGATAAAAAATTTGAGCTTTCTGTATATATTTAGAACTGACAGAAGGAGAGATTCTGGAAAAGAGATGACCAAATATAAAAGAGAAGGGAATGAAAAGGATAATAATGAAAAAAAAAAGATGAAACAGTGCTAAGCTGGAGAAAAGGCAGGAGTAATATCATAGATGCCAAGAAAGAAGAGGGTTGTATTTCAAGAAAGAAAACAGTGACTCATGTGTTTTTTTTTTAATAAATGGCTGCCAAAGGCTGAAGAGGGAGAAGACCAAGACACATCCATACGTTCTGCCAATGTGGAGGTCACCAGTGCCCATCAGAGCTCCTGCTTTTATGAAAGCAGCTTCAGAGTCATGATGGGAACTGAAGCCATTGTGAAATGACTGAGAGGTGCCAGTCACAGAGAGAAAATGCAGAGTTCTAAAAAATGAAGACGTTGTCAAGGAGGAATTTAGCCACTGGGGGTTTTGATATCTCAGAATATAAACCATGTTAGTATCCTGAAGAAAATCATTCAACAAAAAAACCTAAATGAGAGGTGAAGTCTTCCAAAAGTGGAAAAAATAGAGGCAAAGGTGTAAACGTTGTAATTTACCAAGAGTAAGGACATTTCCTCTATTAAAGAATGTTTACTTAGAAGACAAGAGAGACTGGACAGTGGTGGTGCATTCCTTTAATCTCAGTACTCAGGGGGCAGAGGAAGGCAGATCTCTTGAGTTTGAGGCCAGCCTGGTCTACAGAGAGAATTCCAGGAAAACCAAGGCTACACAAAGAAACCATATCTCAAAAAAATCAAAAAAGGAGGGGGAAGGAAGAGGAGGAGAGGAAAGAAGAAGAAGAAGAAGAAGAAGAAGAAGAAGAAGAAGAAGAAGAAGAAGAAGAAGAAGAGGAGGAGGAGGAGGAGGAGGAGGGGGGGGGAGGAGGGGGGGGGAGGAGGAGGGGGGGGGGGAAGAGGAGGAGGAAGAGGATGAGGAGGGGGAGGAGGAAGAGGAAGAAGAAAGAAGGCAAGAGAGTACTATTACCCCTCAATATTGTCTCAATTAATTGGGAGGAAAGGGTATGAGATAAAGGAATATAAATAAGATATTTGAAGAGATGCAAGCCCAAAACAGAGGTCCTTAGTTAGCTAGCAGTGGTACCATAAAGCTATGATTGTCTTAACCACCGTTTGCTCAGGGTTTGGAATAGTGGAGTCTTCCCACTAGAACCACAGCTGTCTAAGTGCTATCTTGATGGCCTACCTCTGAAGATTACTGGAGACAACGGCCATGCAGCAAAGCAACTAGAATTACTGGAAGTGCTTGCCCAGACCACTAATCTCATGTTAGCATAGCCACTTAGTCACAAGGACAACATAATGTATTTTTTTCAGTCTAAAATCTTGGTCTCTTTCTCTTCTCCCCCAACTCCTACCAAATGAATTTGCCTAATAGTTTAAAGAGTAAAAAGAAGATATCAAATTGTTTTTTTCAGTGTATTGCCACCATATCTACAAAGCCATTGCATCTGTGCCCAAGATTTTGCCTTTATTCCTGTTGTGGTGGCTCAGTCAAAACCCACTGTCTCCATTTGATCTCTTCATCCAACACATCCTTCCTTCCCATGACTGTTGTCCCTACAGATGCATCAATGTTTCCTTCTTCAGCTACTACTCCCCTTTGAGAGGCTCCCAATAATTATATAATGCTGGTATTATAGCATCTTTGTGTTTTGAAGGCAAAAGGAGCATGGAGCAGAATGGGGGGGGAGGAAATAAAATACAAAAAAAGGAAGATGCCATTCACCCTTCTTAGGCAGCATTCAACCTCACTGCACAGATTTCTAAGTGAAGTCTGATATATCTGCTGACATGACTCTACCTGTGTCCACTGATTTACCTTCCATTCACTTCTCAACATACTCTGATTCCACTTTCATCCTTACGACTCTAGTTCCATACCTATTCTGCTACTAAGTGGCCACATTCAGTTATCATGCCTGACTTGTGAGAAATTCTCCATGCTTTGCTCTTTAATTGTTCTTTTTTATTTCACATGTGTTTACTATATTTACATCATTTGTTCTCCTCCCTTTCCTCTCTCCAATGCCTCTTTCATTCTCTTTCAAATTCATGCCCCCTTTTTCTTTTATATACATATAAACATTGAATATATATATATATATATGTATATATATATATATATATATATATAAGTGTAAGAGGCAGAGGACTGAGATGTCTGTTGCTGCTGTCTTTTGTTGCTCCTGAATATATGGCTTACTTTACACTGTGTAAAACTATTCTCTCAATGTGTTCCCTTAGTCTCTGCACCTTCTTAATCTGTTGTAGTGACTTATCCACATTTATACACATTACAAAATATAAACCACTGCTACAGATTCCTTTGCCTTGCCACTGCTACGTCAAAATCACTTGCATACCTCCACACCTGCAACTCCAGATCCAAGTACAAGTCCACGGCAAAACATCCTAGAAACTGACACCTACAACTCTGAAATGAAATGATCTCCGAAGTAAGATAATTCTGCATTTAACTTTGAAATCACAGAATCTCCTGATGCCACAAGAGAGCCTCATCCTAGCCTTCGATTTGATTTTGAAATTAGGTATTTTTCTAATTACTCTCACAAAGCTGGAATTCACTTCCATGACGATCTACTATTTCCTCCTACTAGCAAAGCATCCTTCATCCTTTCCTTCAGCTTCTTTATTTGCCTTTTCTTTGTAAGACACCCTTTTCTGTTTTGAAAATTCTGTTTATTTGTTTTGCTGTTTGGGGCTTATAATTGAACATCTACTGTTGAGTACAAAATTTTATATTAATAGAGCATAATATTATAGTCTATCAAGCTGAAGGCCACTGAATATGGAAATTTGATATAAACATATTCAAAATTCTAATAACAATGCATCACCTACAACCAAGGGCTAACTTACTTGGCCAAGAAATCTGGATATTTTCCCAATACATTCTGACCAAAATATCAGTAAATTAGAAAAACATATACATAGTATTCTTCCATTAAGTAGAATTTTAGACGAGCAATTCAATTCAAGCCTAGCCTCCATCCAACTACTTGACAGAAAATTAACTCTATTTCACATTTCTAAGCATATTCCCTACTTTATTTTGGGAAACTATTAATTGGTTAAGTATTTTTCCTATTTTTATAAATGTGGAAACAGAAACAAGTATACATTCATTCAGTTCCAGTCGTTAATTTATCAGTCACATACAAGAACTGTGGTTACAGTTATAGAGATAACAGCTAATACTCAGAGTGTTCCTTGAAATATCTCAAAAGAATAACAAAAATGATATCTATGAAAGCAGACTACAGAAAGTCATAAATTACTAATAAGAATTCAGAAAAGTAATAGTGACTCCAAGTAAGAACAGAGAATGCCTTTTTGAAGGTGCTAGAATCAAGAAGGAGAGTGGATGATAAGCAAAAAAGGGGGGAGTGGTAACAGGAGGACTCCAAGCAAAGAAGGTATGATAAGCAAATGCAACACTATAAGATGAATCTGCACTCCAGCTGTTTGCTGACCTCTTGTGATGCATTCATTTTGTGCTTCTTGGCTACTTACTGGGTTTCCTAGAATAATATAAGGATGGATTTTGTCCTAATCACTTTGGTACCATAGAACCTAGGACATATCCAACTTGTTTCTGCTTAATAGATATCATTGTATTTATAGTGAATAAGAAATGCTGGATATATACCCAGAAAATGCTCCACCACACAACAAGGACATGTGCTCAACCATGTTCATAGCAGCCTTACTCATAATAGCCAGAACCTGGAAACAGCCTAAATGTCCCTCAGTTGAAGAATGGTTAAAGAAACTGTGGTACATTTACACTATGGAAATGATCATGCTGAGTGAGTTAACCCAGAAGCAGAGAGACTCACATGGTATATACTCACTTATAATTGGGCAATAGCCCAAAATGCATGTCCCAGGATAGTCTTCACTTACCAGGAGATTGGGATAGAGGTGAGGACATCCTACTGGGACTCTAGGTAAGAGAAATATAGGAGATGGGGAAATAGAAGGACCCAGAGGGTCCTAGAAACCTACAAGAAGAACATCGTGATGGGTGGATCAGGGCCCAGGGGTTTCTGCTCAAACTATTGCACTAACCAAGGACAATACAAGTAGTAAACATTGAACCTCTACTCTGATCTAGCCAATGAACAGGACATTCTCCACAGTTGGGTGGAGAGCAGGGACTGACTCTGACATGAACTCTGGTGCTCCATATTTGACCACCTTCCCTTGGTGGGGAGGCCTGATGGCATTCAAAGAAAGAATAAGCAGGCTACCAAGATGAGATTTGATAGCCTATGACCATATAGTGGGGGAGGAGGTTCCCCTCGGTCATAGGCCTAGGGGAGGGGAATAGGGTGAAAGCAGGAAGGAGGGAGGAATGGGAGGATACAAGTGATGGGATAACAATTGAGTTGTAATCTAAATAAATTAATTTTAAAAAAGAAATGCTGGGTATAATTTCCATTATTAATGTACTTAACTTGTTCAAACACCATAATCAATAGGATTCATTCACCTAGCATCCTTGTAACATTGACAAAAGGAGATAGAAAGGATTTCCAATCTGCCTTATCCTTCCATTGTGAACAGCTCCTCTTGGACTGAACTTCCTCAACAGTATCATTAATAAGTCCAGCTTTACCTATGTGCATTGATTATGATGGAGTTGGGGAGGTAATAAATATCTTGACTGAAAACTCTTGCAAAGTTCAGGGATTGTACGAACCATGAGAGAATTCTGTCAAGTTTCCTCTAAATTGGAGAATTAATTTATATCTTCATCGTTATGCTCTTAAGTCTATTAAGACCTGTCACTGTCTGGTATGAATTTGGTCATTCTAAGAAAATGGCACATAAACTGAATGAATTTCAAAGAGTCCGTAACCAAAGGAACATAAAACTAGAACCAATAAAGAAGCATCATGAAGTGCCTAGAACTTCACGGCTAAAAGACATCACTTATAGTTCCTAAAACCCCATAACGAACCTTGATGCCTCAAGTCCTTTCAGAAACACAATTATCTAGCTTATGAACCTTGCTCTTGTACAATTTAGAAAATGTCCCCTTTCCTGGTATGTACCTCTGTAATTATATTGTTGGAAATTATCTACTTTCAGACTTAAATTTTCTAGTCTAAGAAATTACTCAGCCCTCATAGTGTTGCCTACTTGTTTTAGTCTAATCCCCTGACTACTCAGTTTCCTGGCTAGGGCATGTCTCACTTCAGCCTGGGGTTGGAGGTATGTCTGAAATATGTAATGCCCTCACTGTGAGGTTCCTGAGTCACCTGAGCCTCAGACAGAAGCAGTGACTCAAATGAGCCTGCTATTCAGTGGAGCCATACCATAGACTGGAAATCGAACACAGGTGTCCCCACCTAATCCCAGAGAAGACAGAGGTGGCATGAGATCCAGCTCATCCTCCACGCAAATAGAAACATATAATGACCTGCAAATTATCCCAAAATAAAACCTGCAAGACGTAGAACATGAATTGCCAGGGGGTGGTTATCACATGCTATGAAGCTGCTTGAAAATCTAATGCTCCTACCAAGATGTAAGCTCCATAAGGGCAGGCATTGTTATCCCTGGAAACTGAACAGCGTTCATGCTTAAACGCTAATGTTGAGCATGGTAAATGATGGGTTGGGAAAATAAAGGAGCGAGAGCTGGAGAGTTGGCTCAGTGGATAGGATCACTGGTTTCTCTCCCAGGAAACCCAGGCTTGATTCCCAACACACACATGGTGGCTCACAGTCATCTCTAACTCCAGGACCAGGGGATCCAATTCCCTTTTCTGGCCTCTACAGGCACACGTGGCACCCAAACACACACACACAAAAAAGGGGGGGAAATACCCACAAACAAGTTTTAGATGTTTTAAATAAATTGACTCAAAAACAAAAAAGATGAACTTGCCAAGGAAATGTGATAAAAACAAGAAATTGCTTCAAGACTCCAAATGTTGCAAATGGCCCATCAGATAAAAGCACTCACTGCCAATGTACACAGGAATGAGCACGCACGCACACACACACACACACACAAAATAAATAAATAAAGGAGGAGAAGGAAGAGTCCTCTGTATTAATTTTTACCATGGCTATTGTGTCTTGCTCATCGTATTTATTCTCCAAATCCATCTAGTGCATATTCTCTCCCCCTCTCTCTCTCTCTCTCTCTCTCTCTCTCTCTCTCTCTCTCTCTCTCTCTCTCTCTCCCCCCCCCTTTGTGTGCATATGCACGTGTGTGTTCATATGTATGTTTGCACATGTACATGTGGATATGCATGCATGTGTGTGCACATTCATGTAGAGGTCAGAAGTCAGTTAGGATGTCACTCTCCACCTTATTTCTCAAGACAGGATTTCTCACTGAACCTGGAGCTGGCCAACTAGCTAGATTCTAGGCTAATAAGCTCCAGGGGTCTGTCCCCAACAAGTCTAGGGTTACAGACAACAGCAGCTGTGCCCAGCTTTTATGGGGGTGCTGGTGACCCAAACTCAGGTCCTCCTGCAGGCATTTTAGCAGCTGAACCATATCCCTTCCCACTCCTTGCTTTTTAATGAATTTCTTTCCATCCTTTTAAAACTCATCTCAAACCTCCTCCATAAAGCCTTCCCTGCCCCTAATCATAAGCTCTTCTTCACACCTGTGCATATTCTGTTAAACTTACTACCCGTGTCATTAGCGTTAGCCTTCTATACAGTGTTCCTCCATTCCTACCAGATCATCTGACAGCCATCAGTCAGCTGGGGATGAGTAGAGTTGGTTCAGGAAAAACTTAGGTAAATGCCTTATCATCTCAATCTATTTTCCATCAGTAGTCACCCCACACTGAAGAAAAGACAACACTGAATGTCATGTGGTCTTCAGTATGACATTCTGGCAGACAGGGTTGTCATTGATTTCAATTCACATTATTGAACAGACCCAACCTTATCTGACGGCCAAGCCCTGGAAGCCTGTAAATAACTGTGAGCAAAACATCTTGTGAAAGAAATCTCTGTCTTTGGCTTATATCACATCATCCTTTTTCATTATTTAAAAATCAAGCAAATTATTCATTAATTCCTAGAGGCAATTTTGTCATATCCATTGAAATTGTAGGTGTGCCTTTTTAATATTCCTAGGAGTAACACCTACAGAAATACTGCTACATCTGAAAGAAATGTCTCATGAGGATGTTTGTTGTAACATGTTCATAAATTTGAAATAGAATGATACCAGGTTATCTATACATCAAAAAGAAAGTGTAACACAATTTAACCATTAAATAAATAAAATTAATCTTCTGCACTGACACATAAAGTTTGTTGTTTATCAAGAAAACAAGTTAGGTGTTAGGGAATATACATACTAGACCTTATCTTCATAAAGTATACAGAGAGCTCCTTTTGCTCATTTCTATATGAAAAACAGTAAATTCAAGAAATATTTTGAAAGAGAGTTGGAAGGAAAGACAAATGGCATTTTTTTTCTGTCTGCACTTTTTAAAATTATACAGGCATGTCTCCCTAAAATACCCTCTAGTCAAATCGTAGACATTGGGTAATTTAATGTCTGCAGCTAATAACCCATCTAATGAAGTGCTGGGTAATGAAACCGAATGACTTCACAGACAGTTTAGTCCTGATTGGTCTCTCAAGTTGTCTGTCTCCTGCGGATGAGCTTAAATTCCTTCCACAAACACAATTCAGCAAAAGATACAAAATTTTGCACCAGAGTAAAGTGGAGAAGTCATCTGGATTTTGACTATCATTTTGCCTGGTAGCACAAAGGTAACATTACTTGACCAGATTGCAAGGAGAATGGCCACTGTTAAGTGTCATCCTCTCTCAAAGATTACAGAAAGGAGGGAGGAGTAACACAATTTTGTTCTTATAGGCAGCAAACTGAAACATGAAGACTACGATTCTACTGTGGTGTCTTCTAGGATCAACTCAGTCATTACCAGTAAGTGCAATATGTTTACTTTATGTACTGACCAGCCTCAGCCGTGTCTCGTTTACAGACATTTATCTCTTCATGCCTTTGGACAAAACCACTCTGTTCTATGACCCATTTTTTTTAAGTTTCCAAATTTAACTTCCAAAACAAAAGATGCTAAACTAATAAGGTGTTAGTGTAAAGTTCAATGATTTGCATTTTTTAAAATGCATCCACTTTATCATGGAAGAATTTCTGTTGTTTTGGCAAAGCAATAGAGTCACATGAGTGACAGAATAGGGAACTATTTTATTTTCCAAAACAAAATTAAGATTTTTCTGGGGACTAGTTATTTGCTCATGACTAAAAGGGTAAGCTACGCTTTTTCATTTCTCTATTGGATAAACAAAGCATCTAAATTGAATAAGCTCTTAGCTACAAAACTGCGTGATACACATTATGAAATGGTGAGCCTTTTTTACTTAACACATACAAATTACAAAGTATTTAAAATGGAGGAAGAGGACAGGTGTTCCATCCTTATTTCAGTTGTCTTATTTTATAGACACAGAGATGGGCTGTTTTATCTGTATGTGCACTTCTCTTTGATCAAGACACTTAAGATATTACAAGAAAAAGGGCAAATAAGTTTACTCTGGAAGAAGGACAAGAGCCCTCAGTCTCACGTGGCTCTTCCACACTCCCCGGTCCAATCAGCAGAGACTCACTGGAAACAGACTTGTCCTGATTGCTAAAACTGATGAGAACAAAACTAGGGGAACATGATACCCCCCAAAATTCACAATGACTACACAGATCAAATCATTGTTTAGAGAAAGCTTAGACTGTAAAAAATCTGCGGAGAAAAAATGAATAGGGAGGGATGAAACAAATAATATTAAGAAGTTCTCAGTGTAGACTGTCTTTGTAGGGTAGCAAAATAAAAAGCAAAAGACCTGAAAATGGCCCAAGAGCTGGCGCACTGGAGGAGCAGCCTTCCTGCCCTCTGGGATGCACCCAGGAGTGACAGCATTCTGGGGTCAGACTGGGGGGAGGGTTTATTGTATTCAGGAACAAGAGTCACTCACTGCAGTAGTCTTAGGATTGACTGACTCTGCACTCACCAGATAACCTTTCCCAGGTCTTCTTTCACCTATAAAACATAAAAAAGAAAAAAATGCACACAACCAGATGATGTGGATTGCAAGGTCATTTCCCCTGAACGTTTAACAAATCTTAATACACAGTAAATTCTCCGCCAGGAAAGAGACTGGATTTCCATTACAGGATTGACATGTCACATGCAAGACAAAAATGGGAAGCCTAAAAAAAATTACAGTAGGACTTGTGGAAGTTTAACTCAAATATTGCAAGGGGGATAAAAAGCAAATGTGCATAGATTTAAGAGTCAGAGTGTAACAGGGGGAGGTAATCCCCCTCAGGAACAGTCATAGGGGAGGGGAATAAGGGGAAAATGGGAGGGAGGGAAGAATGGGAGGATACAAGGGATGGGATAACCATTGAGATGTAACAAAAATAAATTAATTAAAAAAAAAAAAAACCCAAAACAAAATAGCAAAAAAAAAAAAAAAAAAAGAGTCAGCGTGTGTAAGAGGAGTCATAACAGAGGAGAGAAACAGCTGCCATAAGTAAATGGGAGCCAGGGCCAACCACTGGAGCCTTGACCTGGCAAGTCCCCAGCTTCTGACTCTATCTCCTGCATAAAATATTTGAGGACTTAAAACTGCTCCAGAAAACACGGGGCTTATATTCATAGTGCTGTTTGGGCGTGGCCTGTTCCCTTCCGGATACAGGGGTACAGAACTTCAAGCGCATCTCTCTCACTTTATCAAGTATTTATATTCACAGAAGCAGGTTAGCCCTGCTTCGGGACTTCCTCCAACAAAACCGACTCCAGATCAGGCGACACTACGAACCCAACAGCAGCCAAATCAGGTAAGCACCCAACAAGAGCGAAGACTTATAAACCGGGAAAAGAGGTGTGTTAAGACTGGCAGCTTTCTTAAAATCCAGATTTGCACAGTTCTTGTGTCTGAAGAGGCTTTTTTCCTTGGGAGAAATAAGAAAAGAATGCAAATGTACTTGCTTTTACATTTAAATGAAGAAAGCAAAGCAGCCTCATTCTTTTTCCCTCGTATGTGAATTATATGAGCAGGAATTTGGTTTAACAACTACTGGTAAATCTAAAAGCTTTGAAAAGTGGATAGCATCACCTATTTGCAGAGCTGTGACATCCCATGTGCTTTGAAGATTAAAAAAAAAAAATTAAAGACAGGTTAAGAGGTATATATGTGGTGTGTGTGTGTGTGTGTTGTGTGTGTGTGTGTGTGTGTACACATACATACATACGTACACCTACATCTTTTCTCATGGCTCACTCTCTTCCCATCTGCCAACTGTGTGTGCTCATGTGTGTGTATATGTTCATGGGTGTGTCCGTGTGTGTCCATGTGTTTATCTGTGTGTGTATGTGTTATGCATATGAATGAATATGTGGAGACCAGAGGCTGACATCAGGTGTCTTCCTCTATTGACGAGCCTGGGATCCTTCTTTTCCACCCCCAGCACTGGAATTACACATGCAGCTCTTTGCTTGGGTCTTCATGGTTGCACAGCAAATGCTGCATCCATTGAGACCCCCCCCCCATGCCCTCCCACAGTTTTCTTAAGTTTCATCACTGCCAATGAACTGATGTTTTGCTGTAAAGCCTGTATTTTCATACATATTTCAAGAACCTTGATGACTGCATTGTCTTTTCGCTTCTATGTTCCCCACTCATCCAACTCCTACTTTGCTATAAAGGACCCTGCCTTGCCTTCATTTAGATTCTGAAATGTCCATCAATAGTATTAGACGTTCAAACTGTCTCTTTAGTTATTGGACATTGTTGATCATTCAAGCTGAATCAATCTAACTCATTAAGAACCTGTAGCTTATACTATTAGAGACATTTTTAGGGGAAAGAATATATAATTGAATGTTTGAAATTAAGTACTAAAACAAAAATATTATAACTAATAAACATAAATAAATCACCTGATGAATACCAGAAGCTTGGAATACTGCTAGGGCATCCAGAACAACACAGGAAATGAAGAGGCTCGTGTAGACAATTTAGGGTAGTGAGAGAGCTTGAACCTTTGCTTTCATTGATTCCGAGAACAGTACAAGCTACCTGGGACTCTCTACTATTGACATTGTAGTCGAAATAGATAATCTCTTGTCTAATGCCCAATTTCAATGCCCTGCAGATTTTTCCTTCCATAAATCTAATACCACT
>NW_026131720.1:0-54312 GCF_903995435.1 Acomys russatus
CATGATGCTAGAAGCTGAGAAGCCCAGAATAGACTTTCTAGAACCCGAAACAGCTGGTGGTGTGATTCAAAATGAGTTCAAAGGTCAGAGCACCAGCACATGACGCTGATAATATAAATCTAGGGCAGAGGGCAGGGAATCATGGGATATGATGCCTGTGTTCAAAGTAAGAAGGGGAAGGAGAGTGC
This sequence comes from Acomys russatus, assembly GCF_903995435.1. Lineage (NCBI taxonomy): Eukaryota > Metazoa > Chordata > Mammalia > Rodentia > Muridae > Acomys > Acomys russatus. Next base: position 189 of record NW_026131720.1, read on the forward strand.
AAATCCCTCTGTCCTCCCCCCCCCCTTTTTTTTATTAAGATTCTTAAGATGATAATGCTCAACCTGGGGAGGGAAATCTTCTTACTGAATACCCTGCCAGTCCAGCTGACGTGGGTCTTCTTTTCAGCCCAGAGAGAAGAAGTGGGTAGGCAAGAGAAAGCTCTTAGGTGCTGGTCTCCAGCATCTCTCATGTTATTAGCAGTAGCAAGTGATGGCAGCAGGAGGGAGTGGCAGTAGGTTGAACCTTCTAACATCACAGCTTTCCTGTAGGCCTCAGGAAAGAGAGTTTTTATCCCTTATATAGGGCTGAGAAATCCTCAACCACGTTAAAGCTCCTGAGCTGTTATAGTTTGAATCCAGAGTGTCTCTGTGGTTCGTGGTTCGTTTTCTAGCTGGTGGCACAATCGGGAGGCTCTGAAAACTTGGAAGTGCCACCTGACTGTACGAGGTGAGGGTGACTGCTTAGGGCTGATCTTGCATTCTCCTGTCTGCCCCTGCTTCCTGGTCCACTATAACGTGAACAGAGATGCTCTGTCTGCCCCTGCTTCCTGGTCCACTATAATGTGATCAGAGATGCTCTGCTATGCTGCCCCCCCCAGATGAACTCCATCCTCTGAAACCACAACCAAAATGGCAACTCTTATTTTTAAAAAAGCATTTAATTGGGCCTTGCTTACTGTTTCAGAGGTTTAGTCATTATCCTTGTGTCAAAAAACATGACAGCACGCAAGCAGACATGGTAGCTAAGAGTTCCTATATCTGATGCCTACAGGCAGCAGGAAGAGAGAGCCACTTGGCTGGCTTGAGATTTTAAACCTTAAAGCCCCCAGTGACTCACTTCCTCTAACAAGGCCCCACCTCCTAATCTTTTCAAATAGTGTCACTCTCTGGTGACTAAGCATTCAAATATATGAGCCTATGGGGGCCATTCTTTTTTTTTTTTTTTTTTTTTAATTTATTCTTGTTACATCTCAATGTTTATCCCATCCCTTGTATCCTCCCATTCCTCCCTCATGGGGGCCATTCTTATTCAAACCACCCCAGGCATCTTGATAGAAACAGGACTAATACACAGGTCTAGGTGTGGGGAATTCCCTGACCCTTGGTATGGCTACATTCCATCTCCTGGCCCTGGTAAGTCTAAGACTGGTAGACCCTAAGACTAATGCTGCTGCTGCTACTTCTGTTATCAGTGTCATGGCCACTGCTGCAGTGTGCCCCCTCCCTACTGCTCCCCTGTTGGTTCCTGTAGCCATTGTTGTGACTGTTTCTCCCCTCTGCTCTGCTACAGCCGCTCTGTTGACACTCTGGCAGTTCTGCCACCATCACTGCCAAGTTGTCAAGGCCACCATCAAAGTCATCATGGTCCCTGTGGCTCTGCCTCTTCTGTAGCTATCAAAGCCATGGAAGCTCTCCAGCTCTCCACTTCTGTGACTATATCTGGAAGCTGCTCCACATCACTACTGCTACCTCTCCTCTCTTTGTTTCCAGCTCAGCCCACTCTACCAATGTTGGATATCAGAAGCAGGCAAGAAAAGGCCTCTCGAGAGAAGCCTTATTGGGCCTCAAGCTGACATACCAATGAGGCTGCGCAGATGCGTGTTTCCTAGCAGCTTACAAAGCAGCCAGAAACAGGTGCGGCACCAATCACTGAAGACCTCCATGCAAATGAGAGAACCTGTTTAGACCAATCATGGTTTTGTCTTTTTTGCAACAGTCACAACTGTCCCTCTGTGAGGCCACCATGGGAAGTGCCTCCCTTCTGCCCGGATGGAAATGGATGCAAAGAAAATCAAATGAAAGCTTGTTGTGGTTGTGGGATTGTGGAACCCATGTGGTTTGGAGCTGCACCTTTGGATGCAGAGAAAGCAGTTGTATTTGATACTGTAGTTTCTTCAGGGCGTCCAAGGAGCAATCAAACACAGCCGGTGTTGGCATAAAGGTAGACCAGTTGGCGACTTGACTGACATTCTGAGAAAGACAGCTGAGATATTGTGGGAAAGTGACAGTTGCCAGTCAGGAAGTTACATAGCCCAACCTTTACAGCTTTCCTATTTACTATGAGGAAAATCAAGCTCAGAAGGCATGCCTACAATAAACTACTTGCTAATAGTGGTTTTAAGTAGTCTTCACAGAGCTTTGACAATGCTTAAACCTGCCTGGCCCTTCTAATCTGACTTAAATCCAGTGATTCAAATGCTAACCTCATGAAGAAAAACCCTTAAGAGACAACCCAGAGAGTGGATACTCTTGATGCCGTCAAATGGACGTGTGAATCTAAGCCAGACAACCGCTCAGGCAAGCTCTCGCTCAATCACTGCCTCCTAGGCACTTTTCTCTCTTCCTTTGTACTAAGGTGTTCTTATCGAGAATCAGTGTCTCTGCGTCTCGCCACAGGAATTTTCATCTTCCTCCCGGTTCAGTGCCTCTTGCACTTGCAGTTTAACAGCTGTGATTTGCGCTGAGGACAAGGACCGTATCAAGCCAACTTGCTCTGCTGCACCTTCAGCAAACATTCCCACTCAACTGAAACAGTTGCCTTTCTAGGTGAGGCAACTCACCTGGGAGTTGTAAGGAATCCCACACTCATTAGCAAAGTACATCTCTGTGGGCCCTTGAGCTTTCTAAGGAACAAGGTGTAATTAAAGCCACCTGATCAGGAGAGTCCCAAATGGTGGCTTATATTAAAAGGTTGTGATTCTGAAGATATGTCAATTCCAGGGAAAGATAACTGGGTTACTGTTTTAAAACAATCATAGAGAGGATAGGGAATGGTGAAGATTTTGCTTAGAACAATACAATGTTCTTAAGATTCACTGATAAGGCAAAAATCATAAATGACCCATGTTTAGAACCTCAATACTACCGGGTGTGGTGGCACACATCTTTAATCTCATCACTCATGGAGGCAGAGGCGGGTGTTTCACTGTGAGTTCAAGGCCAGCCTGGTCTACAAAGTGAGTCCAGGACATCAAGGCCACACAGAGAAACCCTGTCTCGACGTGCCCCCGCCCACCCCTAAAAAGGAAGAACCTCAATACTCACAATACTAATTAGGCATTCTTGGATCTCTTTGTAGGCTTTTTGTTGTTGTATAGATGTGTGTTGGGTGGATGTGTGCGATGGCACTCGTGGACACTCAAAGCAACTGGCGACAGTCCATTCTCTCCTTCTGAATGAAAGTGAGGACTGCTCCAAAGTACGGCTGAGGAGATGAGTTGTTGTTGTTGTTGTTGTTGTTTAGATATGAGGGAGAGCACAGCCAGAAGCATCTGGAAGAGTAGTCCAGACTGAGCGTGACCAGCAGAACAGACTGCACTTGGCGGGGCCAGAGTGTGTGTGGGTGGTCAGGCTCGGTAACAGGAGCCTTCTCTCTGGCACTCTTTGTTACCTACCTAGCTTTGGTTGCACTTTAAATACAATTAACTGTTAGAAACGAGGATCAGTCTTAGTGTCACACAAGGGAACAAAGTGAAAGTAGCTCTGCAAGGACTTCCCCCTGCCCCCCCCACCCCCCCACCCCCCGCCCCCAAATACATGCACTGAACCCAAACTGGACTAACACACACAGGGGCCGGAGGTTCACATGGTTTTTATTCTAAGACATGGGTGACTGTGCCTTTCCGCCATTGGCTGGAATCTGGCCTCACAGACTTTGGGAATTGGCTAGTTTAAAAAAAAAAAAAAAAAAAAAAAAAACTCAGCACAAAAGAAATGAAGACAGTCTTCCTGTCACCAGGCTCATCTGGGGCTAATGACAGGTCAGGGTTTGTCTTCTCTAGAAGAGCATAGATCTAATGACACAGCTCCCTATTTTACAGGAAGATACAGTATAGTATTATTACGTACAGTTGTCAGATCCAAAGGAAAAAGGATTTTCCCAAACTCTAAAAGGCAGAGCACGTGTCCAGAACTGATAGTCTTGGCTTAATTTAAAGTGGACTATAGAAAGATTTCTGGGGATTAGATGAAAGCCAGCATTCCTCAAGAACTTCTGAGGTGGATTTTCTGTCCCCAGAAGGAGTTATTTCCCTTGTCTCTGGCAGAAGGGACATGTGGTTCTCCATTGACATATACCTGTGGTGGCTCCACATATCAAAGCCCATGCGGGCCTCCAGGCTCCCTCAGCCCACAAGCCTCTGGTACACATTTCAAAGCCCTCACACTAGCATCCTGGCCCCTTTCCTTCTCCTTCTACCTGAAACTCCCAGGCCTGTTCCAACTCAGGGGCTTCCCTTCCCTCCGCTACTCACCATCCGTATAGCCCAGCTACTCTTGCTGGTCGCTGCTGCTCCACTTTCCTAGCCCTGGCCTTGGCCAGTCTGTTACTTTCACTCTTTGCTCTGGACTCTTTTAGATGCTTCTGGATATTTTTCTGTTGTAATTTTGATAAGCAGGCCTCCACGCAACATATTTGGCATACGGAGACTTATTGTAGAAGGGAAGAGGGGAGAGAAAGAAAGGAAGAAGGGGCACCCTGGGGTACGGGGGTGGGAGGGGGACAGAGAGAAGAAGCTGAGAGAAGCAGGGAGAGTGTGGGCAGGGGTGGCAGGTGCGTTATATCCCATGCACATCAACATAACATTCTCTCTCTTACCCACAATAAAAAACCTTCCTCCTAACAGAACAGCCATTTCAGAAGTTTTCTTACTGAGTCCCCTAACACACATACACACAGGTTAAAATAAACGTCAACAAACGAAAAAAGCAATTCTGTTAACTTTTTTGACTCAGCAATGAAAGAAAATCTTACTTTTAAAAATCTCTTACTCACTAAGTAAAATTGTATGCTAGGGAAACACACTGACATCAACAAAGAAGCTGGCAGTTGTGTTGTATTGATTCATATGCTGCCAATTCCTTGCTACTAGGTAGGTGGCAATGGGAAAGCCCACCTGACCTTCATGACCACCCTGGAGCCCCAGGGTAATGGCAGTCATTGATAAGTAAATCAATCATGTCAGCCTAAACTTGATCTAAGGACCAATCAGCTATAGCAAAGTCTTCTGTAGGCGTTGAACTTTTTCAAACTTACTTGATTTGGGATTATCTCCCTTCCAACCCACCTACCCTAGATAGGAGAGAAAAGAGGTTAGTAGGGACAGGAGAAGCAGACCTTTTTAGACTTAGTTCCTTGGAGCAATTCCACTCTTCATGTTCAGGATTCCAGCAGACCTGTTAAAGAACAAACCAGCAATTCAGCAAAGGTGACTGCAACTGCAGCAGCTGGAATCCAGAGCAGCAGCCAGAACCAGGAACCCTGAAGTGTTCTCTGGAGCATTTCTTTCCAGGAGCATCTCAAAGTGGAGTGATGAACAGCCAAACGATAGAAGCTATGCCAAAGCCAAAAAGCTAAGCCTCTTGTTTTGGGCTCATATGTCCATCTTCTCTCAGAGTCCGTCCTAGGATGTTTATCAGCTGGCAAAGACCATGCCTTGGCAAGAGGCAATTCCTCCTCTAGTAAACAAACACTGCGTGTCCTCTCACACATCCGTCCAGCAGACAAACACCACACACCCTCACACATGTCTGTTTCAGATCCTATACTTGGAATCAAAATAAAAACTTGTTTACATCCACTACAGTCTTCCTCACCATAACTGTCATAGGTGAAAAGTATATAGATGGCACGTCCTCAAGTTGAGTTGGTAAAGTCTCAATAATAAACTTTGGTAAACATGTCAGGGCTTTAGCATTGCATCATCTTGTGAAATCTATCTATCTATATTTGTGAAATATCAAGGTAGTATTGCTGTTCAATACTATGGGAGTGATGCATAGAATATTTACCTCCGAAAAATCTCTGATGTCATTATATACATTTTTCACATTAATAGAGAAAATTCATCATGAAAGCTTTTAAGTGAATTACAGTCACATAACATTTGTTACAATTTCCTTTTGACTATAATCCAATATGTTGCCTACATATTTCAAAAACAGATTAGTTTATGCAGTGGATTCTACAGAAAAACTAAACACAAGAAAGAGACTGTGACTAAAATTGTCCTGATTATATTAAAATAAGAGCAAATAGAATTTGGAAGGAGTAAAATAAACAGCTGCCAATTATAGTAAGACATAAAATCTTGACTCGTAAAATTATAAGGACCTGAGCTCTTTGGCCAGGTGACATTCATCTTCACTATGAAAATATGGAAGATCTGATTCATTCATTTCTCAGTTAGAATTAATTGCCAGTTGGATCCAAAGAAAGACAAGAGCACATGCCTAGCAAGAAGTCAAAATTAGGGGTTATGGGTTACTATTGCTGTGATGAAACACCATGACCAAAAGCCAGTTGGGAAGGAAAAGGTTTATTTGGCTTATGTTTCCACACTGTAGTCCATCCTGGAAGGAAGTCAGGACAGGAATTCAAACGGGGCAGGAACCTGAAGGCAGGAGGGATGCAGAGGCCACGGAGAGGTTCTGCTTATTGGCTTGCTCCTCGTGGTTTGCTCAGCCTGATTTATTTATTTATTTATTCTTCAGCCTGCTTTCTTATAGAACCCAGGACCACCAGCCTAGGCTTGACACTGCCCACAATGGGCTGAGCTGTCCCCAATTAAGAAAATGTCCTACAGGCTTGCCCACAGCCGCATCTTACAGAAACATTTTATTAACTGAGGTTTTCTTCTCTCAGATGACCCTAGCTTGTGTCAAGTTGACACAAAACTATGGAGCACAGGACGGTGGGTTCATTCACTGCAACCCTGCATGGAGACATCCCTCTGTCATGGCAAGGTTCGGCTCTCCAAGTCCCAATGTGAAGAGAGCGTTCCGTTTGTAACTTCTTCAGTCACTCGTTTACCCAGGAGTCTTATAGGTGTTCTCTAGGCTGCCACTGCGTCCTCCCGGAGTGGAGCTATTCAGCATGCAGCCATCTTTCCCTCAGACCTAGACCCTCACATGCTTAAGACAGTGCTGTCTGCAGCGAATATAACCAAACTCACCGCCATCGGCCCTGCTGTCCTGCAACAGTCAGTCTGTAGAGTAGGGCTTCTTGTGACTCAACCCAATGAAGTTATTGAGTGTTTTCATTTTCCCAGTGGTCTCTGTTAGGCTCTGAGGAAAGAGCAGAAAACAAATTTCTATCTGCATGAATTGTTGTAGTAGTGGATAAATGAAAATAAGCAAATAAAATATATTTTATGTTTAGTGAGGGAAAAACACTATGAAATCAAGCAAAATAAGGAAATACAGAGGTTAGAAGGTGACACTTGAGCAAAGCCTGGGACTCTTCTATACACCGCCTACCTCCTCTCCAGAGCTCCATTCAGGTTCCTGCGGGCCACTGCCTACCTGAGGCTCACAAGCCACAAGCCTGAGGTCGCTGGCTCTTCTCTCCACTTGCAAATGATGAAAAACAACCCGCAGGGCCTGCTTCTGTGAGCAACTGCCTACAAAGCTGAACTGCTAAGGATCTAATTCCCCGTCTGTGAACTACAGCCAGTAGGGGGCACCTGCAAGGTGGGAGGACAGCAGGCACATAAATCCTCTCACTTTCTCTCCGTCTGATGGATGGCTCCAAGGCATAGACCCTTCATACAATCTGTATGACCATTGAATGGCATCCCCTATAGATATACATAGAAACCCAAACTCCCTATATCTGTGTCTTTGCATGTTTGCTCATGATCAGATGAAGTCATGGGATGGGGGAGGGGCGGTGCTCTACTCCAACCTTTCCTCTTTACAAATAGGAAAGGCAAAGACACAGAGACACACAGGGAGGCTTCTGCTAAATGACAAAGGAGGCTGAGGATGGAGTGATGCATCCACAGGCCCTGGAAGAATGTCTGCAAACATCAGCTCCAAGAAGCCGGGAAGATTCTCCCCTACAGGCTGCCTAGAAAGCATGGTCTAGCCGCCCCCCACCCCACCCCCCCTAAATTTGTAGCTTCCAGAACTACAACGCAGCACATCTCTGCTGTCTTAAGGACTTGAGTGAGTCACTCCATTACAGCAGTCCTAGGAAACTAATACACAAGGCAGCCAGCTGTGTGGGGTTGTACCTCCCATATAAAGCACTAACACTAATCTCGCCTGAGGTCTGCTTTCCAGGGGACCATTGCTATGACAACCGAAGTCCTGGATCATTTGGCAGGAGATTGGCTGAGAGATATTTGAGTTCATAGAGTATTGACAGAGGGAAGTAAAACTATACAGACTTTCTCTCCCTGCCCCAGCTCTGACTAATGACACGGAGACTTACATTTATTTATAATAGCTGTAGGCCTCATCTTACTGTTGTTTCCTACTAGCTCTTATAACCTATGTCTAATCTATGTTTGCCGTGAGGTGGCTTACCTCTCCTCAGTTTCATACATTCTACTTCTTCCGTGTCCCGTTAGGCAAACCTTCCCCACCTTTCTTTCCCAGAGTTCCTATCTCTCGGGATGTCCTGCCTACTCTCTCCTGCCTTGGCTATAGGCCATTCAGCTCTTTATTCAGCCAATCAAAAATGATGGAGAACCATGTTTACAAAACACTGAGACCGGTGATGCTTAACAATACCCAAGTCTGGTCTGTACTTAGCTCCCTGCAGGTATAGAAACCGGCATTTGTGTATACAAAGACACCCTTTACACAGTGCGCAAAAACATCAGTCCAACAGGGAAGAACTGGATGAAGGGCTGGTATGGCTTCACGCTATGGGGAAGACTAAAATGATTAAGTTAGTTAGAGGAATGAAAGACATGATCCAGGGCTGGGAGGATGGCTCAGCGGTTAAGAGCATTGGCTGCTCTTCCAGAGGTCCTGAGTTCAATTCCCAGCAACCACACGGTGGTTTACAACCATCTATAATGTGATCTGATGCCCTCTTCTGACTACAGGTGTACATGCAGGCAGAGCACTATATACATAATAATAAATAAATACATCTTTAAAAAAAAAAAAGAAAGAAAGAAAGACATGATCCAGGGCCACAAGGAGGATTGAGTTTGTTGTCTTCTTTCTTGCTAAGATAGAATCACATATCATAGTAAAATTACTACATCTTAGGGTATCTTTTGTGATTTTTTTTAAAAAACTAAAACATAACAATCCAATAAGACTGCTGTGCTGGATAGTTTTATGTCAACTCCAGCCATAGGCTGGAGTCATCTGAGATGAGGAACCCCCAATTAAGAAAATGCCTCCAGGGCTGGAGAGATGGCTCAGAGGTTAAGAGCACTGCTCTTCTAGAGGTCCCAAGTTCAATTCCCAGCAACCACATGGTGGCTCACAACCATCGATAATGTGATCTGATACCCTCTTCTGGTGTGCAGGTGTACATGCAGGCAGGGTACTGTATATATAATAAATAAATGAATCTTAAAAAGAAGAGGAGGAAGAGGAGAAGGGAGGAGGAGGAGGAGAAGAAGAAGAAAAAGAAGAAGAAGAAGAAAAGAAGAAGAAGAAGAAGAAGAAGAAGAAGAAGAAGAAGAAGAAGAAGAAGAAGAAGAAGAAGGCGGCTCCATAAGGCAATTTCAGGTTGTAGACAAGCGTGTAGAGTATTTTCTTAATGAAGTAGTAATTGATGGGGGAGGGCCCAGCCCATTATGGGTGGTGCCACCCCTGGGCTGGTGGTCCCAGTTTCTGTAGGAGGGTGGGCAAGCCAGTAAGCAACACTCCTCCATGACCTCTGCACCAGCTCCTGCCTCCAGGTTCCTGCCCTGTCTGAGTTCTGTCCTGACTTCTTTCAATGATAGACTACAATGTGGAAGTATAAGCCTAATACACCCTTTCCTCCCCAGCTTGCTTTTCATTCATAGTGTTGCACGGTCCTGCAATTAGAAACCTTAAGACTATTTCCATCCAGATAAATTTCCCATCACCTTATAGAAGTCCTACCTCTTAGTCAACATAACTTACCAAGAGAGGCCTGTCTGGTGACAGTGGTGTGGGTGGGTGGGCAGAAGACATCCAGAGGCCTGTCCACCTCGTGCCCTGTCCTCCAATGAACGACACCACTAAAATGAGCAAGTATGTAGTGAGCAGTGGGAGAGAAAGAGAAGCTGAATGTTTTAGGCCTGTGAAGAGAGGCAGAACTAGACCACTGAGGGAAGAGAAGAACACCCTGAGATAAATAGCCTGTGCTGCTACCTGAGGCCATGGAGAAGTCCTAGCCCATGCTGTAGCTTAGAACCATAGCTGAGCCCATGGGCCTGCAGCAGCAAGGGTCTAGGTTTATATCTATGGTCCATGTTACCATCACATGCCATGGGATGTCCCTGGCCTGGGCTGCTTTCTGGGGCCGTGTTGGTGTCCAAGGGTTGCATGGAGCTGGCCCCTCCCCTCACCAGCAGCAACACTAGAAAGAGAAGCTCCTAGAACCCTGGACTAGGCAGCACAGTAGAGCTGGTGGCTTGAGACTAGGAGAACTGGCTTTGACCCTCATCTGGGAGAGGTGGCCTCACCCCTCACCTGAGCAAAACAGGAGAGCTGGCCCTGGTGGTGTGGGTGCAGGAAAGCTGGCCTCATCCCTCACTTGGCCAAAACAGGAGAGCTGGCCCTGGTGGTGTGGGTGCAGGAGAGCTGGCTGTCTGACCAGCTCTGCTTCCACCCAGGCCCAGATCCAGAGCTTTGAGTTGGTGTGCTGCAACATCTACCTCTTCTATGAACTGCTGGAACATGCGAAGGTGTTGGAGGTTGGTCTGATACATTTTAATGAAGATTGTTTGTACCTTGCCTAAGAGCTTATTCCTGTTTGACCAATAAAAAGCCACCACACCTGGGCAGGGCAAATGGAAATAGGTGTGACTAAGGTTCCCCGGGCTGGGAAAGAAAGAAGGAAGCTTTGAAAGAGAGATCAAAGAAGAGGGGAAGAAGGAAAAGGCCACGCCATGGGTTAGAGAAAGGAGAAAGCACATGGCCAGCATGGATGGAGGGTTCAGCCCAGATGAAGAGCATTAGCAAGTATTTGGGATTATGGATGGGAGGTAGCTTGATAGAAATTATTAGAAGCAGATGACATAGGATTGGGGCAGGTATAGGATACCTGCTCCACTATGGGAAGTAGTTTAGGGGATTAATGTCTGCCCTGCCCCAGGTTAACTAAGGCTATTTAAAAATATAACAGGTGTTTCATTGTGTTTCATTGACTGCTAGCGGGTTAGAAAATACCACCATAATAATAATTATAAACCTAATAATAAATATTATTAGGCTGTACTGATAAATTAACCACAACATGAAGGAGCCAGTCCAGCAGATCCAAAGCTGCAGGATCTCCAATGACACAGGGCAACAACAGGAGATCTGAGAGGAGTCCTGGTGAAGATCCAGTGTTGACAGTGTTGCAGAAGCCAGAGGTGATTTGAGCAAAAGGGTATACTATGTGACACACCGTGATATACCCCAGCTTTTACAGGGAGATTTTGTTTGTTTGTTTGATTGTTGTTGTTTTCTTTTGGGGGAGGTTGTAAGGTCAGATATGAAGGGACAGGGAGTTGAGTGGGATTGTGGCGCGTAATGTGAAATTCACAAAGAATCAATAAAAAGTTGTTTTGTTTTGTTTTGTTTTTAATTACAAACTTACTAACCGAAAACAACTACCAGTCACTTTTATCATCACAGGCTTGGCTTGAGTCTCAAAGGGTGTACAAAGCGCCAGGTGGCAGGCACTATTCTGACTCATAGAAATGCTTTTGAGACCCTTCCATTGCTATGTGTGCACTCACCCTGTTTGCACAGTGAAGCAGCACCACACCACCTACACAGTTCATATTTGTTTACCCAGCCCCCCACCGATGAGTGGTTTGAGCTATTTGCAGCTTAGGCCTGTAATGAGTGGAGCTTCTACGTGCTAAGAGCATATATGCTCTCTTCCTTTCTCCAGCACATGCAACCATCACTATTGGTACAAGCTCACCTATGTACTCTCTAGTTCAACAACAAAAGGTTCGCAAAAGCTTCCTTAGTTTTTTTCAAAGTGACTGCACGGTTTTGCACAACCCCAGAGAGCCAGTCATTCCATGGGCTCACCAAAAGGTGCCATTTGTCAGTCTTTTTAATTTTAGCCTTTCTGGTGGGTGTAGAGTGGTATTCATCATGGTTTTAATATGCATTTTCCCCCTGATGACTAATGATGATCTCTTTTTGATGTGCTCATAATTACTTAGCTTCTTTTATGAAGTGCGCATCCACGTGCTCTGCTTTTGTTTTAGGCCACATCCCACACCTAAAAATCTGCATTAGTCATCCATTGCCGCCATACACATCACTCTGAAAGCTGGCAGCTGAAAGCAACAACTGCGTATTAGCTTACTAGGGTCAGGAGCCTGGGAAGAGTTTAGTAGGTGGATCTGGCTCAGTCTCAGGCTGCAGTGGAGATGTCGCCTGGCACTGGCATCATAGGAAAGCTCCATGGAGTCAGAGACGTCACTTTTAAGGTCACTCATTCAAGCTTCATAGGAGAAGCGTTTCATGTTACTCAGTAAAATATTTAAAAAGCATAAAGAGCCCTTGCTAGTCTCATAGACCTCTTGGACTCCGTTTGAAAAGCAAGCAAACAAACAAAAAACCTCATCTAAAGGATAGCAAAGAGTTGCAAAGCTCACATGTAGCTGAGGGAGGGGGCAGTGTAGACATCTTTAGGTGCAGAAAGCTGTTCTAATGGTTTGCTTTCATTTGACCCCCTACTTCACTTAGTCATTCAAAAAGTAAATCAGGTAGTGTTTCTAGTACTTTACTAACTGTCTCTTGACCCTGAAACCTATCTGTAGAAACATTCACTGAAACTAGAATCCACAATATGGAGAAAGAGCCAAGCAAAACTGTTATCAATGCATCACTAATTAAAAATCTAAACTGTGGCATCATTGTACCATGACATGCAAAGTGGCAGCTGTGCAAGAGGATGAAAGTAAAGAAGTCTTGGGTCTTTACCCTGTTACTCACAAAAAACCATAGTTTTGACAGCTTGGTCATAAAATATAAGGTTAGAACAAAAAGCCAAAATAACTCACAAAGAAGGATCCCTTTAGGCCTACACCAATATAAAACCAGTCGAGTGAGTGGTGGCCACACAGACGTTAAGCAGAGACATGGGGCAGTGTTAGGAAGCAGACTCAATTAAGCCTTCCAGCAACACTTGCACCTACTTAACCCATCCCAGCAGCCACAGTCCATTCTTGGCATCCCATAGCTTGCTGAAGGCGGGGCAGGTGAGGGTTCGCATGTGCCTTGGACCCTACAGAAACCCGAAGGCCTAAAGCACTCAGTCTTTTTAGTTTTTCCTTTGAACTAGGGATGGAGCCCAAGGCCTTGTGGGTTTGAGACAAGCTCCCAATTGCTGAACTAGTCTTTAGACCTTTTTCACTGTGATTTAACATCTTGCTAAGTTGCCTGGAATAGCCTGAAACTGTTGCCCGGGATGGCAACTTGCGTTTCTCCTACCTCAGCCTCTGAAGTCTGGCAGTACACGTCACACCAGCACACTTGGCTAGACTCTATCAGCCTGTCTGATGGGTAACTAGAGTGAACTGGCATCTCTGTCCTCATGTGGTGTCTGTCTCCTCTGCTACCTCAACCGTTGACTCGGACTCAAAGCCCATAGCCATGTTGATCAGTTGAAATTTTGTTCACGGCAACAATGTAGCAGACTTGGCCTACTGCCCCTTGGAGGCACTGTGTGTTTCTTCTTCCCCACTCTTGTACTGTCTCCGCAATATAAGCACCAGCAGTCCATCTGCCCAACCATAGGGACCCTACCAAACCATGAGACCAGAACAATCAATTAGGACAATGAATAACTCAGGAGCTCTGGGCTAGGTCACTGGCCAGCTAGCCGGCAAAGTCAATGTTAGAATGCTTGTGCACAAGGAATAAAACATCTTCCAAATTGTGCCTGTGACCAACAGTAAATTACGGAACTACAGCCCACCCAGAACATCAGTAAAAGCTTGCTGCTTCCTTTGTCCGGGCCTCTGGGCTGTGCTGATGCCTTTGGCTTGACTTGCTTAGTATCACTTCCAGTGAAGGAACTTACCCTGTTTGTTCAGAATATGTGGCTTTGTCTCATTTCTATTCTTTCCATGCCATAGAGTCTAGTATTTAGCATTATGATCATTAAATAGTAATCATCAAGAAAGCCTAAGATATACCACAGTAGAAAATTCTAAGGAATATCCATTGTTGTATCATAGGGAAAGTAAATGAAAATTGTCATGTGATATCATTTATGTAGAGAATGAGAAAAAGTACAAAGGAAAAGTATAATAATTATGTGACTATAATAGGATAAAATCTGATCATTACATATTATATTCATTTATTGAAATGTTACTCTGTACCCTAAATAAATATATCAATTAAAAAGAAAAATATGTATTTAAAAAATGAAATGACAGTTCTTGAATACCGCCATCAGACTGGTCATCAGGCACAGAGGATGAGAGGCTCATTTTGTGGAAGAATACGGGAGAATCTGACCTCACCTAGTTTTCAGCAACATGAGACAATAGCTCTCCAGGTGTCCAGTTTCTTCACAGTTCAGGCAGGACCCTTGCAGAGGGTGAGGCATTGGAGACAGTCTTGCCCAGTGGTTAGCACACCACAGTCCAAGGGTGACATCATTTATCATTGTGCCTAGCTCTTCTAGGAGACCTTGGGGAACTACTGATAGGATTTGGAAATCTCTTTTTATCACAACAAACTTACACTTGTTAAATGCCATATCCAGCAGGTCTCTGACAAACTCGAGGGTTAGCATATTTGAGTTAAGCAATTTTTGTCTGTCTTTAGTTATCTGCTCTAAACTACACCTTGCAAACATAAAACAGAATGTTATGGTCTTATTTTGTGTTTGACCTTAAAAATATGCCTAGAAGTCTAAATAAAGCTCAGTCTTGTAATAAATCACATTGGTTCTAATCATGACTGAAAATATACTTCTGAATACATTAAAGGATTTGATCATTTATTATAAGGTCTTAACCATTAAAGACTAGGACTTTGGGTTTCATCCCTTTTAAGTTGGAGTCTTAAAAAACATAAACACAGCCCGGCATGGTGGCACACACCTTTAATCCCAGCACTGGGGAGGCAGAGGCAGAAGGCAGATCACTGTGAGTTCAAGACTAGCCTGATCTACAAAGTGAGTCCAGGACAGCCAAGGCTACACAGAGAAACCCTTGTCTCGGAAAAATAAATAAATAAATAAACATAAACATGGTTCACAAAGAAGAACAAAAGAGGTCCCCTATATGATTTAGACTCTAAAAAGTCCATAACTTATAAAAGCCTAGGCTTTATTAATAGATTAGCATATTTAAGGCAATTATTTTTAACCTTTTTGAGTGAAGATAAGAGTAGAACAATCAAGTTTTTATCAAATCCATTGGCCAGAAAGCTGCACAGCCAGGTGGTGGTGGTAGAAACAGCATTCATTCCAAGAACTAGTGAAGAGATAGGTAGTTAAACGTGCATTTTAAATTAGCTTGTATATCTGAATAGCTATGTATAATATTGAAATTTCATCATTATATAAAAACATTTTGAACTAGGGTTGAATATAAATTTATATATTCAACCATGTATGTGTATGTGTGTGTAGTGTATACACATATATATCATGATGTAAAAATATAAATTTGAATTTATATAAAAAGTCCATAGCAATTTAAATGAGACTTATTGTTTTTTAGTTACCTGTCCTAAAGCATAACCTAGAAAATGTAAAACCAAAGACTAGATAAAGCTTAATCCTATATTAACTGCATCATTACAGACTGAACAGCAGAAACTTAAAAGATAAAAGTTGATTTGGAGTTCAGCAAGAATTTGAATGAGTCTGGCAGCCCTCAAAAAGATAGCGGCACAGCCATGACTTTCCCACAACAAAAATGGTGATTAGTCATGAGATTGCCCTCAGTCAAGATGGTAAAGAAGCAATGCTTCCACCCCCTTGTACCAAAATCAACACGGCAGCTCGCCTCACCATGTGTTCTGGGTGGCTACAGTGGCAGCACCCGGGATCATCCTGGACAGGACAGTAGGGACGCAGTTTAAAAACTCTCTGTGCTCAGGGTGGACCCCACCTCACCCACCTCAGGCCTGGTGGTGTGTGGTGGGGCAGAGGCCGGAACCTCAAGCAGCAGAGACTACTTACCAAACAGTTGTAGCAAGTGACTGACCGAAAGCAAGTAAGTCCAAGCGGATTAGAGTGGAGGTCGTTTGGAAAGAATGTCTTGGTCTATGGTACCGCGAGAGAAAGGAAAATCTATTGTGGGCTGTAGAGGTTATGGGATTCCAGTAGCATCCTCAGACACTACCAGAAGAGTTTTCGGCACCAAATGTTACCATTACAAATAAATAGAGTGATGCACAGCAGATCTGATATAGAGAGATTTACTGTAGAAGCATGGGGAGAGAAAGAAGGGGGAGGGGCACTCCAGGGGGACAGAGAGGGAGAGAGAGAGAGAGAGAGAGGGAAGATGGCAATGGCAGGCTGGCCCTTGAGGCCACCTGGTGCACACTTGAGGCCACAAATGATGATGTCACAGATTGCTAAGCAACCTAGAGGCAGGCACGTTAGTGGAGCTCTCAGATGCTAACACTCCCAAGAGAAGGAACTGACACTCCCAAGAGAAAGAACTGGAAAGTCCCCAAGTTCCCCTACCCTATATCCCAGCAAATCAGCTTACAGGTCAGCTGAAATGCTTTTTCTAACTACCTAGGCAAAATGTTCCTGAAATAGAATTGATTCTTCCTGTTTGGTTTTGGGTTTTTTCCCCCCTTTAAAAAGCTCACTCTGAGAACAACTCAGGGTCACAGTTTGTCTCCTGAATCCACTATTTCCCTGATCATGATCAGTCTTGGGGTTTGCAGACAATAAACCATCAATCTCTGGCTGAGATCGCTGTCTGAGTGGTTCCTGAGGCTAATCTTAGGCTATAACATTTGGAGGTTCTAGCAAGATGGCCGTCTACCCTCAGCCACCTCTCAGGGTGATAAGTGAATGCCACTGAAACAGGAAGCTCCTCTATAAGTTTTCTTTTCTTGCTTTCTTGTTTTTTCCTGATTTCTTGGCTTGGTCTTGGTACAGTCTAGACTCTTGGTGACTCAAAAAAGAGAAGCTGGACATGGTTAGGATCCCAACCTGGCCACCTCCCTGAGCACAGAAAATAACACTTTTATTTTAAGCTTTTGTATCTGAAGTGAGTTTTCTCAACTTCCACCCTGAACTCAGAGAGTGCTCAAATCTGTAACTTGTAACCTGTTCTGGGGGGAATCCCCATTTTGTGTTTTGGGAATCTGTTTTGTGGTACCAATCTGAGACCCATGAGAGCAGAGCTAGACGCAGCAAAGTCCTGGGGTCTGAGGAGGTTGTAAGACGCTCCAGCCCCTCTCTGATTCCCTTTGGGGGAACATCTGGTGCTGGTCCTGGACATGCCGGTCAGTCCACATCTGTCGGTCTATGTCTGTAGTTTTGTTTAACTGCTTGATTGTTGCTCTGCATTTCACGTCCTGGGAAAAAGGCCAAACTTCATCTTCTGGATGTTTACATCTTGACTTAGTTTTAATTCATTTCAGGGATTTTCGGGGCGGGGTGGGGGGGTGGGGGGGGGGAGAAGGCAGCCAAATTGATACAATAAAAACTGATAAACTGGCACTGCTGAAGAAGCCCTGCCTCCTGCCTGAATCAGGTTGGCAGCGGGCCAGAGGCTGCCTGGTCTGTACAAGCTGCTCTTTAAGGGGCCCCAGCAGCTGCTCAGCTTCTCCAGGAGGAAAGCTGTTGCCTATTAGTGCTACAAAGCCTCTGTGGCCACAAGAGTTGGATTCAGCAGATAACAGAGTGCTCCTCCCTTGAAATCACAGCTGGAAAAATAAGAAAAATTTTGTCTGTTATGAGTAAATATATATATATACATACATATATATGGCCACTACATGTTTGTTTCTCACTGATCTTAAATATATGAATTTATTATGTTCTGTATAACTGGGTTATAGATTATTGCCTTATGAATTATTGGAAAAGGTTAAAAAATTGTAACATCTGTAACAAAAAGTTAGCTCAAACTCATAACTTAGGGTTGGAGCCAGTCTGGACAGCAAGAAGTGTCATGAGACAATCACAGAAACAGGTCTCCAAAGTTACTTTTATATTAGGATAGGATTTTATGTAATTTCCATCCTATCTTAAAACTATGCTTGATTTAAAAGGTCTTAAAGCTGCACCTCTATGCCTTGATACACAAGAACTTTTGCACTGTTAAAATTTGGTTTGTCAGCCCGGGTACAATAGCACAAGACTGTGATCCCAGGACTCAGGGAGGCAATAGCAGGTGGATCAATGTGAGTTCAAGACCAGTCTGGTCTACAAAGTGAGTTGAGGACAGGCAAGGTGATGGGAAAAATACCCTACCTCAAAAAAACAAAAACAAAAATAATTGGTTTTGGTTTCTAAAAATTATGATTATGCTCTGTGACTTCACTCTTTAAAAAGTACTTTATTAGCCGGGCATGGTGGTCGCACGCCTTTAATCCCAGCACTCGGGAGGCAGAGGCAGGCGGATCACTGTGAGTTCGAGGCCAGCCTGGTCTACAAAGCGAGTCCAGGACAGCCAAAGCTAACACAGAGAGAAACTGTCTTGAAAAACCAAAAAAAAAGTACTTTATTTTAATATTGCAAAAAGTTTTTAAAAATACTTAAATATATAAGACTATGGAACATTTTAGTGTTTATTAGGTATTTTTATTATAATGTCTTTATTAATATATGATCTTGATGAATAATAAATAAATGAAAACTACTACTGAAGCATATTGGGCTTATGTGTCTGGTCTTCCTGTGCTTCACTTCATTAACTTGGAGAAGAATAATATTCCTGTTTAGGTCAATGAGTCTTAGGACTTGGGAGTGCCCATTGTTGAATATATTCTTCCCTAGGCAAAGACGGTCACATGACAATTTGAATATTGATGTTCAGGCCTTGCATGATAAAATATTAACCATTTAGCATTTAAAGTTAGATAAATCATCGTTATCATCAGTACATAAAAACCTGGCAAAGATTATTTTCTGTCTCTAATTGGACTTCTAAACTATGGTCCAAAGAAATATCTCTGAGAATTTTGTTATTGGCTATTCTGAGAATCATAATAACTGTAAGAATGATTTGCTATTCAGTGTGTACTTTGAAGATTGACTTGTATACCTTGGTATTAAAAATAAAAAGGGAAACTTCAGGGAGTCATGAAATTGGCCTGGCCTAGCTGCCTTGAGAAACATGTGCCATAGGATAGGTTTTTCAGGTTAGAGTCCGTGGATCCTGGGGCACTGTGTGTCTTTCAGTTTCTGAGAAACCAAGGCACCCCCTAGGGCACTGAAGCGTTCTGGCTGCTTTGTGTTTCTCTGTGCCCCCTAGAAATCAATAAAGCATACAGAAGCTTGACAGGATAACTGGTCTTACACATTACTCTTGTGTACCCTGTATAGCTTGCAAATATCAGTACATCCTGGCAACTGCCACAACAGAGATGTGTATATTAAAAAGATACATTTAAAAGTAAAAATAAAATCCACTGGCTCTTGGGTCTATTCAGGCTAACTGAGAGAGACTTAAGGATGTATTTGGCCTCCTTGTTTTTACTAGCATTATTAGAACTGGTTTGTTTTGTTTTTTTTTTTTTAATAAACTGGGTCATACAGGGAACTGTTATGTTCTATGGTATGTGCCATGTGGAACTCAAGGAAGTTCCTAGTCTCTATATTTAGGGATCTTGATGCTGAAGGAGCTTCAGTTCAGCAGCTTTCATTTTATTATGGACTGTTAAAGATGATTGGGGTACGCAAGTTGATGTCGGTTGCCTCATGAATGATTGTATTATTTGAAATATTCATGACCATGCTTACGATCATGATTGATTACTGGGATGAGCTTTATTTGGCCTCCAATATTTGTTTTCAAAGCTAAACAAAGGTAAATAACTAAATTATTGCAGATTGTTGAGGATAACTAGGAAATGCAAGCTGATGGTCAGCCACCATATGGACGATCAAATCCTTTAATGTCTTTAGAAGTGTATGTATAATAAAGTCATGCTAAGAATTGATGCAGTTGATTACAAGATCAAGCTTTACCTAGTCTCTCGTTTTATGTTTTCATGGTGAAGCCTAGGATGGGAAACTGAATACAAACAAAGTGTGTTTGGCTCAGATAAACTTTAGATAAATAGTTGTCCCTCAGATACCTCAGAGATTGGCTGAATATGGCATATAAATGTTTAATTTTTTTAAAAAAGCTCACTGTGATAGAGACCCCAGCTCTTAGTGGTGAACCTAAGGTCTCCAAGAAGATATGGGCACAATAACAAGAACCTCACATGGATGGGGTATGCTAACCTCTGGGCCTGACTGCCCCAACGGCTCACACCCTGCTAGGGCCTGGTCTGAATTATGGACAAAGAGGACACCTGGAAAATTAATTGTCCCAATTAATTAATTGTGCCTAAGACAAGGTAAGGTAGGTCTCTCCCATGATCCTCCTCCGCAGAAAGGCTTCTCAGATTTGTTGGGCGTGGCAGCTAGAGACTGATAGTCCCCTGGGATCTATGCCCTCAACAAAGCCATCAACAGCACAGGAGTCTAATGGGATGGCAGTCTAGGGAGTGGGTAAGCCTCTGTCATTTTAACTGGTACATCACCATTTAAATGGTACTTCCTGCTATAATTTATCTTTTTCATGTCTCTGATGCATTTGAGGACTAGACTAATAAATAAAATTTTTAAAAAGAAAGGAAAAATAACTTTTTTTTTTACTGTTCCTTTGTCTAAAAGGAACTCACTGTACTGCTCCTGATAATTAACCACCTGTATCTCATGACAAATAATTAGAATATATATACATGTATATATAATATATATATAATTTATTAAAGTCTGGGGATCTAAAAATGTTTAAACTTATAAAAATATTTAAAAGTATAAAAATATCTTAATGTTGGTAAATACAAGTTATAAAGATTAAAGAATTAAAAAACTTCAATGATGATAAATGATTTAAGGTACTGTTATATTAAGAATTTCAGAGCTTTAATATTAATAGATTTTAAATTGTCACCCAAACCAACCCTGCTTTTGTAAACGTAAAAAGAGTCTTGCCGGGCATGGTGGGGCACTCCTTTAATCCCAGCACTCGGGAGGCAGAGGCAGGCAGATCACTGTGAATTCGAGGCCAGCCTGGTCTACAAAGTAAGTCTAGGACAGCCAAGGCTACACAGAGAAAACCCTGTAACCCTGTCTCGAAAAACAACAAATAAACAAAGAATCTTATAAGTTTGAGACAATGAGTTGGATCCACCTGCCTCAAGTCAAATGAAGTCCAGGTAAGTACACCTACTTGTTCCTAAAAATGAGAATTTTCTCCTGGTCTTGGGACTCATCACTTTCCCCAATTACTAGAAAAATTTAATTCTGTACCTAGTCTATATTTGTCTCAGCAGATTTTCACTTGGCTGACAGACTCCATCCAGGGATCACCCTCAGATTGCAAGCTGCTAAGCTCTGGACTTCCTGAAAGCTGATGTAAACAAGCCCAGCCAATGCGATTGCTCCCTGCCTTTCAATTAGATCAACTAATCAGATGCTTTTGATAATTGCCTCATTGTCCGGCTTCTGACTAGCATTGCAGCCTTCCTGGGCCCTGATAACAACGTCCTAATGCCGGCTGGAAGTAGTTACAGAAAAGAATATGCCGTCCATTGTCCCACCTAACAGGCTGAAATGCTGTCAAAAAGGCCTCCCTTGACATAAGGAACAAATGATTACCTATAATGCCAATTGATGTACCAAAAATGGGTCTCCAATAACAGACACCACAGGGCAACTTTTAAGTTTCATAAAGACACTAGATATAAGGGCTGCTGGCTCTGTCTGGATCCCAAACCACCCTATTACATATATGTTGCTACTATAAACCCAAAACCCTTCCAGAACTTTCATCTAGTTCTTCTTAATGATACAGCCTCTTGCCCATGAGATTCACTTCTAATTTTAGGGGCTCTACATCCCACCCATACTCAGGAGGTTGTTTTAATCCCGATACCCACGTAATTCATCAAATATTTAAATGAACAAGTTGGCAAAGATCTGGCCGAATGGCACTCAGCTACCTTGTTCCTGGAACAAGTAGACTCCTGAGCTGAAGTGGCCCTGCAAAACTGACAGGCATTAAAAACAAAAACAATAAAAAATAAAAATAAGAGCAAAACTGACAGCAGGCATTAGACTTGCTGTTCCTCAAGGCAGGAGGATTATGTGTGGCCCTAGGCAAACAGTGTTGCTTCTGTGCCAATCATTCCGGTGATTGGCTGAATTTAAAAACCTGTCTCTGTAGGAGAGAACAAGAAAGACAACAATCAAATCACCAGTGTGAAGAATTACTCAATTGGTCCCCATGGTTAACATCTTTACTTACTGCTCTCATGGCCTTAATCTGTGGACTTTGCCTCGTTAATACCTTTATGTCTTTTGTACAAGAAAAGGATTTATGCTGTCAAACTTTTGGTTCTAAGGACTCCCTATAATCCCATAGATCTGGAAGGTGGTATAGAGTTTACAATTTGACTCTAGGAATAACTCAAGGGGTGGGGAATGTTGAAGCCCACCAACATTAAGACATGCCTAGGCCTTGCTACCTAACATAAGAACAGCCATTTTGTCTTCCCTAGCTTGAAATTGCTGCTTAGAATAATAATGGCAGAGGTGATAAATGGCTGTTCTGCTTAAGCTAAACCACAATACTCTGCTCCGTTCCTTTCTCACAGGAATGGTAAAGGTCTGGGAAGTCCCCAGACCCCCAAGAGAAGGAACTAGTAAGTCCCCAAGTTCCCCTACCCTATATCCCAACCAATTAGCTTACAGGTCAGCTGAAATGCTGTCTAGCTACCTAGGCACAATTTGCCTGAAATAGAATTGATTCTTCGTGCTTGGTTGTGTTGTTTTTGTTTTGGGTTTTTTGTTTGTGTGTTTGTTTGTTTGTTTAAAGCTCACTCTGAGGTCACGACTCAGGGTCACAGTTTGTCTCCCAGGTCAACTGTGTCCCTAATCATGATCAGTCTTGGGGTGTGTGGACAATACACCATCAATATCTGACTGAGATTGGTGTCTGGGTGGTTTTTGTGACTATTCTTGGACTACAACAGTGAGGTAGGCAAACATAGGGATTGCTTAGCAACTTGGGGCTGCACTTTTGGGGTGCTATAAGCACACCTATCTCCCAACAATGAATTTAGCAATCTAGGACCCCCATCTACACCAAGCTGTGCAAACACAACACTCTGAACAATGAAGTAGGTTTTTTCACCCCTAACAACTATCAATGACTCATCTTTCATAGACAGTTTCCATTCAAATATTTTCCAACTATATCCAAGTATGGAAATGAGAGGAAATATCCAGTCTAGACTGGTTTGAGTATATGCCCAATAAGACAAATAAGTGAATGAGTGAACTTCTAGAAAGAACATGTTATTTGTTCTCTAGTGCCTATGCATAATTGGGAGTACATTTGATTGAAATCATGTATATCATGAAGAGGGGTTACATAACCCAAACCTGCCAATCAAAACAGAGAACCACTTTGCTCTGTACCCTTGTAGCTACCTCCTCCTTCTCCTACACCCCAAACAATAACCTGAGCTCTTTTTTCTCTACAGTTGTCTAACTGCCTCTCTTTGAAATAACTGGTACTTTCTGTTTACTCTTAATAAAACTTCTTGCTTTAATGTTTATGTGGGCATCTTTTCCAGTGCTTTGTACAGGCACCAAGAACCTGGGAACACACAGAGATTAGCAGTAATGATGGAATAATGGGTACAGTCCCCCCTCTATTTCCCACATTTGTTTTTCTTTGTAGAGACAGGGTCTTATATAACCTAGGGTGTTCTCAAACTTTTAAATATATATATATATATATATATGTATGTATATATATATATATATATATATATATATATGTGTGTGTGTGTGTGTGTGTGTATGTATATATATATATGTGTATGTATATATATATATATGTATATATATATATGTGTGTATATATATATATATGTATATATATTATATATATATATATATATATATATATATTATATATATATATTCTTTCCTGTGAGCCTGGAAACCACCCCCAGCAGTTTCCCAGCACAGCACTACAGGCCCCATTAAGGATAATGACCTTAAACTCTTGATCCTCTTGCCTCTACTACCAAAGTACTGAAATTACAACTATATGATCCTACACATGGTGTTACTTGCCACATTTAACAATATATTTTATACGTAAAGATATAAAATTACTGACTAATAACTCATCTTTTAAGAATATTTTTGTTATTATTTATTTACATGTACATGTGTGTATGTCTGTATATGTGCATATGCCTGAGGTTATGGACATCCTCTGGAGCTGTAGTTACAAGCAGTTGTAAGCTGCCTGACATGGGTGCTGGGAATTGAACTCAGGTCCTCTGCAGAAACAATACATGCTCTTAACCACTGAGCCATAACACCCCTTCTTAAACACTGAATTTGATGCAGTAGAAATCTCATTTTGAAAACTTCAAAGCTACAGAGAAGCTGCAAGTTTGAAACAACCACAAGGGCTGATAAATGCTTCATCTGTACCTGCCATTCCCAGGATGCTTTTTCTTTCTGGGTATCACGTATCACTGGAGACAAGTCTGAGATCCCACACATCTGTATTTAGGAACAAGCATCTTCCTAGCACCATGATCATTTCACCCAAGCAGTGACCATGATAGAATCCTCTTACCAAATACAGAGTTTAACTTTCTACCATAACACACACACACACACACATATATGTATATTTGTATGTGTGTGTATGTATATATGTGTGTGTGTGTGTGTGCATATAATCCTTCATCCACATTGGTTTTTTCAGTCTTTTCATGATACTGATCCCTTTCAAGACTCTGTCTAGATTAGCTATTTTGCATGCTATCCTTCAACTTTGAATATATCTGTTTCTTCATGATTAGAAATTACTTGAATCTCTCCACTAACTCATAGATTTTTATTTTGCATTGAAATAGTATTAATTCACTTCTACAATCTTTGAAACAGGACATCTCTAACAGATTTGTTTAAAAAAAAAAAAGATCAGGCTGAGGTTTTGACGGATGCTGTATGAATGAGACTCGGGCAGGCACGCACATCCGAACTTCAGCCTTTGTCCTCTGCATGGTAGTAACTGAGGACCTGACACCTGAAAACCACATGGTCACCCTGGTGGTGGTGGTGGTGCACGCCCTTAGTCCAAGCCCTGAGGAGGTGGAGGCGGGTGGATCTCTGAGTTGGAGGACAGCCTGGTCTACAGGGTGAGTTTCAGGACAGCCTGGGCTACACAGAGAAACCCTGCCTCCCTGGACAGAGACAGAAGAGAGAGGAAAAGTCCAAATGATTGCGGGAAGAATCTGATGCTTTTTACCACCTAAGGCTTGTTTGTGTCTAGAGACCATTTCCTGTTCTACTGTTTGTTTTCAGGCCAGTCAATAAACCAGGCAGGGAGTTAATCAGTCATGGATTTAAAAGCTTGTGGTAGCAGAGAGTAAATCGTCTGCATATCCACTGTTCAGATGCCACAGCCTGTGAGCCTTCACATCTGTTTTCATGAAGCCGCGTATGACAGCTTCCCACCCGAAGGGTTGAGAATTGCAGACCAGCTTAGGCTATGTGGTGAGCTCATCCCTCAAAGTGGGAAAAATTAAAACTGCTTTACTAGAATGTTTGAATTATGAAAAGATACCTGATTTCCCGAACCAATCAAGCAAAATTCAGGCACTGGGAGATCATCTAAACTTCATTTGTCACTTGGCCTATTAAAGCTTCTAATAATATATTGCAATTTCTGCAAAGAAGAGCCATGACAAGAATGCTACCTTAATGGCAACTCTGAGTCGTATTTCTAGGAACAGCCTTTGCGTGCAGCCAGCGGCTTGGCTGCAGCCCCAGGGATGATGTAGCTTTTGAGCCCATGCCACAGTTCTTAACTCACCTGCCTACGGCAGTCATTGCTAATTAATCATGGTTCTTTCCTCGGAGCCTGGACACCACCCCGGCAGTTTCCCAGCACAGTGCTGCAGGGCCCCACTGAGGATAACATGTAGTCAGTACATCAGATGAAGTTTTTTTTTGTTTTTTTTTTTTTGTTTTTTTTATCACTTCAAAACACTTTAATAAATGCCGTCTATATTTTGGTGTCTCCTCTTCACCAGCACATGAATGGCCAGGGTCTAAAAGAGTGTGTCTCATGAATGACCTCCTACCAATAATCGGCAGGCCTGGTAAAATCTCATATCAGAGGGTTTACTGTAGGCTAGGCATTTGGACAAAGGAAGAAAAGGAGACGATGTTAGGGCTGGCTGTTTGGTCTAACAGCCTCATCTCAATGTGTACAGTAACTGAGACACACATTTTCTTTGCTCATTAAATAGTCCAAATTGATTCCAGAGTTGGGAGACAAGAATAGGTATATTCCAGTCTCTATTGTCAGGAAAGATCAAGCTGGGCAGTAGTGGCACAGGCCTTTAATCCCAGCACTCATGGGGCAGACGCAGGCAGATCTCTGAGTTTGAGGCCAGCCTGGTCTACAGGGTGGGTTTCGGGACAGCCAGGGCTATAAGGAGAAACCCTGTCTCAAAATTAATTAACTAAAATAAATAAATAAATAAAGATAGATAGATACAGGCTGATAAAGGCTGTGCCGTGTGTGTGTGTGTGTGTGTGTCTGTGTGTGTCTGTCTGTGTGTGTGTGTGTGTGTGTGTGTGTGTGTATTTGCTCTCACATGTAGAAGCCAGAGGTTAACATTGAGTGTCATTTGTCCAGGCCTGCCCACTTTAGTTTTGGGGACTGAAGGTAGCTGGTCCAGTTGGGCCTGGATGATCAAGAAGCCCCAGAAATCTACTTGCCTCTGTCTTCCCAGAACTACAATTAGAAACAAACACATCACTTTTAGTACTTGGGTTCTAGAGGTCAAACTCTTGCTTGTGAAACAAGACCTTACTACCAGAGCCATCTTCACCCGTGACTGCCCTCAGCACTGTGGGCCTCTCCGTGCCACTGGTGACAGAGAACTAAACACAGAGAAGCTAGAGAGGCTTTTGTGAGCCAAGCTGGGAAGAGGCCTGCACCGACTGCACTGTCTGCTCTTCGCTAAAACACCGTTACACAGCTCGACATGACTGTAGACCAGTGTTTCTCAACCTGTGAGTCTTGACCTCTTTGAGGGCTGAGTGACCCTTTCACAGGGGCCACATTTCAGATACTGTGCATATCAGATATTTTCATTATTACTTATAGCGGTTTCAAAGGTATAGTTATGAAGTAGTAACAAAAATAACTATGGTTGGGGGAGGGGCGGTCATCACAACATGAGGAACTGTATTAAAGGGCCACAGCACTAAGAAGAGTGAGAACCACCACAATAGATGAACAACAGAGTGGAAGTTTGGGAAAACAAGTGCTCCCAGAGTCGATTCTACTATAGAAGGAACCAAATCGTTTCATTTGGCCAACTACCAACACTGCCCAGGAAGAGAGCCTGGGCGACCCCACTGCCCAGGAAGAGAGCCTGGGCAACCCCACAGCTTCTTCTACAAGAGGGGTTGATGAAAGCATTTAAGTGCACTGCACACTGTGCCAGGCACGGCTCCCAGGCCTTTTCACATGCCCAAATGTAAAGATGTCATTGGAAATTCTGTAATGCTCTATGAAAACTTAATGACATTTCAGTCTCTAAGGAGCCAGGTGTGGTAGCTCACACCTGCCATCCAAGCACTTGGGAGGCTGAGGCAGGAAGGTCGCCGTTGTGCTGTACAAGCTGCATGGAGATGCCTGCCTGGAGTAAGATGGGCACAGCTTCCCTAGGCAACATCATCTCAGAGGACCACTATCGTATGAATGGCCTCAAAGTAGGTAGGAAAAGCCAACTGCTAGGTGCTGATTTATTGATTGAGTTGGTGCTTTATTTAAGGCGCGGCTCATACGGCCTACATGCCAAGCATGGCTTGACTTGCTACCTGAATCAGAATCATCTGGAGAAACAGCTGAAACTGTGAGCTGTTGCCCTTAACAACCTGCTGGCTGCTGTGTGCTCTTCTGTAAAAATCATGCCTGCCCCACCTTGCAGCTTCAGAGTATGAAAATGAGAATACAAACCAGACCCGGGATCAAAGCCAAAACTCCTGGCGCCAGTCCTGAAGTGATGTCCCCTCCCTTCCACTCTCACTGGTGTCAGAAGGCTTACTGCCAAGGCCCCCGCTACAGCCTGCGGTTAACTGAAACGCCACTGTGCAGCACGCGCCAGCCCCTGTACATCACACCCTTAGCAATCCCTTATTAAGCATTTTCCATGGCTCTAACTTGAGTAGTTACATTATTTGTCAATGTAAAAACAGAAGGGGGCAGTGTAGGCGTGGGATGAAGAGACCTCACAGCATCTAGAAATACAAATGGTCTGGAAACACAAGAGATGTCTTTATATAGCTATTAAAATCGAGTGTTTCTATTAAGAACTGCCCAACAAGGGCAGACAACCTCAGAAATAAAAACAAGGGAGTTGGGAGCAGGGAGGGTGGCTCGATTGAAATTTGGTGCTAGCTAAAAATAATGACCTCTGACTTTACATTTACACCTTTAAAAAAAAAAATAGCTTTGCACTGGAAGTTGGCACCAGTCAGCAGCCGAATTAAATAAATCCCCACAGTTCTTTCAATAAGAAACATTATGAAGCTACAATGGGAGCAATGTTCAGTTAAAAGCGCTCAGTTAGATGCGACTGTTTATGGCGTTAGGGTCACGGGGCTGATGTGAATGTGACCTGGAACCCAGGGGAAAAGGAGAGTAGCTTCAAAGGGCAGTGGAGGCATGGGATGGGGACCCGTACATAGGGACTGTGTGTCCTGGGCCTTTGGATAATTTTGCCGATGTCTAGCACTTCCAGCAGAGGGCAGGCAGGGATAGGGAAAAACAGGGAAGCGACTGTCTTGATTGCATTGACAGGCAGCCCCCGAGCGCTGCACACAGGGCGGAAGGTAAACATAATTGCGTGAGCTGAAATCACGCACAGTCGTCCTAAGGACAGCACTCAGCTCATGAGTGCTCCTGACCTCTAGCCATTTTTGTAAAAACGTTAAGACTCTTACTGTTACATATGCGGAAGGAAAAGCGGTGAAACTAGACCCCAGATCATTCAGTGTGTAACCTTAGAATTACGGACATTCAAAGCTTCCTTTGTAAATCAAATTATAAAGTATGCTTTGGGTAGTGCCTTGGGTCTTGTCCTTTATGCCTTAGGTATCTGTCATACTCCTCCCTAGATTTGGGCCAGCGTACAAACATTATACTTAACGCTTCTCAAGTTGCGAAATATCTCCAAGGTCCACTTTGATCTTTGTGCTTCTTTGTCAGCACCGTTTCCGCTGGGACATCTTCATTACAACCGCTTTCCAGAACTAAAGAAAGAAAGCCCGGTCGCACCTATCTAGGCTTTCCCACAGTAGCAATGTCAGTGTAGCCACAGTCAGTTCTATCATCTATCACTCTGCTGGTGTTTGAGTGTAATTTCACTTCCACCGTGGTCTTCTGTTTCTTTGCTGTAATTTCCTCATTGTTCACCCATTGCCTTGGCTTTAGTTACCCGGCTGTTTGTTTGTTGTTTGCAAAATGACACATGGGCTAATCAGAAAGATAAGAAAGCACAGTGAAGCCAGGCGGTGGTGTTGCAAGCCTTTAATCCCAGCACTCAGGGAGGCAGAGGCAGGCGGATCGCTGTGAGTTCGAGGCCAGCCTGGTCTACAAAGCGAGTCCAGGACAGCCAAGGCTACACAGAGAAACCCTGTCTCGAAAAGTAAAAATAAAAATTTATGTCTTATGTTTGGGGAAGTAAGGGCAAGGGGATTGCATGTGGTGAGCACTCTCCTGTCTCATCCCATGACCTAAGGCAGAATGGCAAGAAAGAATGAAAGAGAGCTAGACCTGGGACTCAAGTGGGCCTTGAGTTTGTATTTTACATTATGATGACTCTGCTTAAAGTATTTGCATTTGTACTGTTATGCCCAAATATTGAGAGACTCCTCAAACAGACCACCCAAGAGCTGAGTCCAAATGCGATGGTAAGGAAATTTTTATTGTAGGTTCGAACCCGTGCCACTCCTCCTATGCATTCACACAGCAGATGCAGGGAAGCGGCCCCGAGTCTCAATTGAGAGGGGTTTTTATAGGTTTTAGACAAATGAATGGGTTTTACAGCATATGATTGGATGGCATTTGGGCAGAAAAGTTACAGCCTTGGCGTTTCGTGGTTGGGTAATAGGTGGGGGCAAGTTGGCCTATAGAAAAGATTGGTTGAAGCAGACATGAGGGCCTTAGGAACTTTGGCCTGGCTTCTCCTAATTGGTTGTTGCTATGTGCCAGACCACCTGCTGGTCAAAAGTATATTTGGACTTTCCTAGTGTGAGCTGATTGTGTTGCTAGGGGAATTTTTCTGTTTAGACTACTTTCTGGGTTCAGCCCTTGGCCAGATCTAACACAAAATGGAGGTTTTTTTTCAAAATGGAGTTTGTCTGGTCCTTACAGTACATTATGTACATTTGGTTTAATGCCATTCAATCTACTATAATATAATAAACTTCCACCAATCTGGCATTGAACTAGAAAAAATTTTCTATTCTCTCTCTTCTCTCTCTCTTTCTCTTCTCTCTTCTCTCTCTTGTGTGTGTGTGTGTGTGTGTGTGTTGTGTGTGTGTGTGTGTGTGTGTGTGTGTGTCAGGTACATGCCTGCCTAACAAGACATGGATGTGGAAGTCAAAGACAGCTTTCAGGCAAGGTCTCTTTTGTTTGGGCCCTATGTGCTCACTGTACCTTAGTAGCTGTAGGTGGCCTCCATCTTTCCTATGGACTCTCCTGTCTCTACCTCCCATCTCCACATAGGAATGCTGGAATTACAGGTGTGCGCTACCACATCAGCTTTTTTTTTTTTTTTTTTTTTTAACATAAGCTGAGAATCAGCTCAGGCGGTCAGGCTTGCGGGGCAAGCAGTTTCCTGCTGAGCCATCTCCCTTACTCAGTAAATAAACTTCTGCTGTAATGATAGCATTAATCCACTCACAAGGACAGATCTCTCCATAAGGTCCTCTCTCTCCATCCAGTTGCTTTGGAGATAGTTTTAAGTTTGTAGGGGGTGGGGCACATGCAAACCATAACATCGTGGTAACTCAAAGTTGAGCCATGCTATTGATAAAACTGCAGGTGTGTAGATGTAATTTACACCGTGCCCCATGGGCTGATCATATTAACTGTAGAACTGATAAGTGAGTTAGTTCATACTAGAACCCTGCCAAATGCATGCCAGCCCATCACTACAAACACTGTGTGAACCATTTGCCGAAATTAAGCAAGGATTAACTTTACAGCTTGAGGTGAGAGTTGAATGTCTCTTCCTTTTAACAAAACTAAAGGCTAAGGGGCAGCAGGCAAGCGAGAGAATTTCTAAACAATAACTTCACCCCAGTCAAACAGCACAGCAAACACAGTCATTCCATGCCTGCATGTGCTACCCAAGGTCAACTAGGGAGTCTAGACTCACCATGCCAGGCTGTACTGACAAAATATTCCTTTCCACTCCCTAAGGTGGAATTAGAGAAGACCAGATATGGATGAATATTTCCAACTCTCAGAAGCCCTAAGAAAATCACAGCTACGTGTGAGGGGCAGGCGAGACCGCGTGAAGCATTTGAACCCAAAACTCAAGGGCCTAGGAAAAGCAAGGCGCTCCTCCTCCTCCTCTTCCTCCTCCACCTTTTCCTCCTCCTCCTCCCTGCTAGGGTAACATCAGAGGAAGGCAGAGTCACTTCCACCACTGCCCAGTGGTCACAAGGCCACCTCGATGGAAGCCACCTAAGAAACATTAATGAGTCCTTCTTACAGCTTGTAGCCAGTGTGGGAGACCTAGAGGGGGGTTGAGACCCCTACCCTAACCAGGCAGCAGTCCCTCCTCCCTCAAAGGTATCATGGAGGCTGACTGGGAAACTGGGAAACTTTGTCTCAGGAGGCAATAATGAGGCCCTGCCAGCAATGGGCCAGAACATTGTCAGAGCAAAGGCTTTAAGTCAGGCCCAGTGTCATAAAACACAAACCTTGGCTTCTCTTGTGATGCTCATTGAACCCCAAGGTTGCACTGTGTACTAAGACGAAAACAGAGTCACCCTTTCCCGTGAACCTGTTCGCTCCGGCACACAGATCCAACACTAACTTTCCATGACATCGGCTTTCCCTAGAACTCCAGTTGGAACCAGCCCTCTCGGCTATTGTCAACTGCCCTTATTTTTCAGGAAGCCGGACCAAGACCCTGGGAATAATATGGAGACCAGAGAATATAGAGGTGTCACTGCTGTTCTGATTCTAGGACCTCGGTGGCGACTTGTTTCTCCAAAGCCGTGCCAGACACAGTATGATTAGATGCGGGAGCCGAGTCATAATAACATGCTCCCCATCACTGACTTGTTACTGAATTGGGGGGCATCGAGACTTCTTCAAGTGTTATCCTAAGAAGACTTCCTGAGTTTCTCCTGTTAGCCAGGGTACCTGATTGCCTTGGAACAGAATTACTTATGATGGAAGACTGTGAGTTTCTAAAAGGAAAGGACTCAAAGATTCGAACTTTCCAAGCCTTTGCTGTGTAACTAAACTTGATAAAGTATATAGGCCTTTGACCGGCACAATCTAGACATGTATTACTTTCCTGCGGCTGCTATAACAAAATACTACAGTCTTAGTAACTTTACATAACAGAAATGTATTCTCACACAGTTCTGGAGGGCAGAGTTCCAAAGTCAGTGAAGGGGGCTGATTTTAAGGTGCCAGCTGAACGTCTTCTGTCTAGACCCCTGAGGGCATCTTATCCCTTTAGTCTTCCGGCTGGTTTACTGTATGAAGTAAAATTTCCCTCTGTGCCAGGCATTTGAGAGCCATTCAGATCACACCCAGGTAATCCAGAATGACTTCCTCATTTTAGGATCCTTAACTTATTCCAACTGGGGAAAAAAAGAATTAGTTTCTCTCCCAAGGTAACATAGAAAGGTCCCAAATATTCGGATCTGAGGTTTTGTTTTGGTGTCGGGGTTTGAATCCAAAGTCTATGCCACACTTCAGCCCCCAAGAACTGATATTTTAGGACTCGATATTTGTGAGAGATGTAATAGATAGCCTTTGAGGTCAGTATATATGGGAAAGGTATTGTCAAGAGAATCTGCGCAGAGTACTGAATGTTGCCCTTAGCGTGATAATGCAGATAATTCTGACCAACTATTTGATTGAAAGCACCTGAAAAGCTGCATATAGTTAGCTGTTTGTTTGTTATATTTTAATCTAACTACATTCAAAACAGTAGAGTATTAATAGAGCAAAAATCCAGGAAAAGGTCAAAAGCCAGAAAGATTAGCCCAGTGGTTTTCCCTTGCAAGCCTTCACCAATTGAAAAAAAAAGCAAGCAGTTAACAAGGCAGAGAAGCTGGGAGGAGCTTCTGATAACTAATTGGATAAGAGAGAAACAGGGCCCAGCAATGAGGGGACTCCCGGAAATCCCTTCATCCTCTGTTAGGAACCCTAAGGCAACATACATGAATTGAGTCAAAACATGCCAACCCAGCTCTGAGGAGCCTCAATACTTCACCCAAGGTTACTGGGAGTCATTACTGCAGCCTTCATCGTTGCTCAGAATCAAGTATAAATCCTTTCTGCAGGAAAGTAACATACCCAGTGAAAATATTTCCAAAGTTAAGAGGAAACAGCATCATTAACAAGTGTGTATTAAGGATATTTACCACCGTCTAATGTAGTCTAATTAAAACAACAACAACAAAACCCACAAAGTGATCTCAGTGAACGGAGGCATGCCTATGTGCCTGCTGTTTTTTTCTTCAATAGATATTTCTAGGTATAAGAACTAAGCTCAACAGAAACAAATTACACCCCTAAATTTGTACATATCTAAGAAAACACAGATGGTCCTCAGATAATGAGAGGGTGGCATCCTGATTTAAAAACAAAAAACAACTCTAACTGGCAAATATCGTAAGCCACAACTAACTGCCTTAACACCTAACCAGCTTTTTTTTTTTTTTTTAAGTTTTATTTATTTAATGTATATGACTGCTTTACACCTGGAGGCCAGAAGAGAGCACCAAATCTCATTATAGATGGTTGTGAGCCACCATGTGGTTGCTGGGAATTGAACTCAGGTCCTCTGGAAGAGCAGGTGGTGCTCTTAACCTCTGAGCCGTCTCTCCAGCCCCTTAACCACCTTTTAGTGACATCAAAACAAGTACACTGTAACATGGGCTGTTTCTCTTTCTGGTTGGGTGCTAGCTTAGAGCTGTGACACACAACCACTGCTCACTGTCCAGTCTTACAAGAGAGGTCTTATGGCATATCATTAGTCTCAGAAAAAAAAATCGAAATTAAAAAAAAACTGTTTTACATTTACGTGTGCGCGTGTTATGGGTGTACTGGTTGACACAAGCTAGAGTCATCAGAGAAGAAGGAGCTTCAATTGAGAAAATGCCTCTAAAAGATCCAGCTGTTGGACATTTTCTTAATTAGTGATCAATGTGCCCATTGTGGGTGGGGCCATCCCTGGGCTGGTGCTCCTGGGTTCTATAAGAAGGCAAGCTGAGCAAATCATGAGGAGCAAGCCAGTAAGCAACACCCCTCCACTGCCTCTGCATCAGCTCCCGCCTCCCGGGTCCTGCCCTGTTTGAGTTCCTGTCCTGACTTCCTTTGGCAATAAATAGTGATGTGGAAGTGTTACCTGAATAAACCCTTGTCTCCACCCAACCTGCTTTTTGGTCATGGTGTTTCTTTGCAGCAACAGAAACCCTAACTAAGACAGGGGTGTGTGTTTGTGTGTGCCACTGGGTACATGGGGAGACCAAAGGAAACTCAGAGGAGTCTATTCCCTTTTTCCACATGTGGGTCTGACGGTTGAACTCAGGTCATCAAGTTTGGTGACAAATGCCTTTTACCCACTGAGCCATCTCACTGGTCCCCAAATTAAAACTTTGATGTACATGGTTTCCATGCCACAGTAAAACTGAAAAAACTCTTAAGTTGAGCATTTGTAAGACAAAAACTGCCTGTGCTCAAAATAAGCCAACAGAGGTAGAAATAAAACTGGTGATCTTTTAAAAAAAAAAAATAACTAAAATGTAAACTGGTTAGCAGCTTGTGAGGGTTAAGTCTCATTATCCTTTGTTTGGACTAAGGAACACTTAGGGGCTGGGCATGATGGCGCATGCCTTTAATCCCATCATTTGGGAGGCAGAGGCAAGTGGATCTCTGTGAGTTCAAGGCCAGCCTGGTCTACAAAAGTGAGTCCAGGACAGCCAGGGCTACACAAAGAAACCCTGTCTCAGAAAGAAGAAGAAGAAGAAGAAGAAGAAGAAGAAGAAGAAGAAGAAGAAGAAGAAGAAGAAGAAGAAGAAGAAGAAGAAGAAGAAGAAAAAAAGAAACATTTAGAGCTTTGGCAAGACACACATTTGGGTGTGTCAGTGAAGGCACCATCCCATAAAGAGGGGAAAAAAGAGAAATCCAGCTAAATGCTAGTATTCTCTTTTACCTGCCTACTGACCCTCCCAGATAAAAGCAAGCATCTGAAGGCCATTTAACTTCCAGCGGACACCTCTGCCCCCACCCGCCCTCACCCACCCCCACCCTTCTGTTACTTTGTATCAAGCATTTGGCTGTAACAATAGAAAAAGTAACTAATAGAAAAAGCCTTTAAA
This sequence comes from Acomys russatus, assembly GCF_903995435.1. NCBI lineage: Eukaryota > Metazoa > Chordata > Mammalia > Rodentia > Muridae > Acomys > Acomys russatus. The sequence continues at coordinate 35,986 of NW_026131720.1, forward strand.
CTTGTGTTCTAGGAGCCTCGAGTGATGGGCCAGTGGTTTACTTACTGCTCTTGCAGAGGACCCAGGTTTGGCTCCCAGCATCCACGGGAAGATTTACGAGAGCTTGAGCCTCTAAATCCCCTTCCAAAGGATCAGTCACCCTCTTCTGACCCAAGAAGGCACCAGGCAAGCATGCAGTGCATATACATATGCGCAAGCAAGCAAAACTCATTCACGCTTGAACCAGGGCCTTGTTTTCATGCTGTGATAGAGATTCTTGGGAGAGAGAACAGGATGGGTTGGGGAAGCATCAAAATGCAGAGCTCTGTGTGTTTGGTAGGAAGTGGGCAACTCCCAATGCGTACCGCTTGTAGGTAACTCTAAACAGTGTAATATTAAAGATGTGTTGATCTTTATTTTATGCATGTGGGTATTTTGTCCATGCACCATGCACCATGCACCATGGTGTCCACAGAGGCCAGAAGAAAGTGTTGGATCCTGTGGAACTGGCATTGCAGGTGGCTGTGAGCTGCCCTGCGGGTGCTGGGAACTGAACCTGGGCTCAGTGTCTCCTCAGGAGAAACAGCTAGTGCTCTCAACTCCTGAGCCATCTCTGCAGCCCCCAGAGTGCAATATTAAATTGGTTGGTTTTGAAATACATCCCATATAGCCCTCTAAAGAGATGGTGATTTTTTTTTTCCTTTACAATAAAAATGACACCGTAGCTGAAAGTCACTCTAGGCAAAGACGGGCCATGAATTGTAAGCCAAGATAGTACTTCAGAAGAAACAAATGCTGGCTTTTTTATCGCTTTATGGATTTTTAGCTTTCCAATGAGGTACTTCTGGTGGTTGCCATGGTGAGTCCTCTGGGCAGTAGTTTTAATTCTCCTCATTAGCAAGTAGCATATGGTGAGGTTACACACTGTGCATTTTTTTATGCTAGAATAATAACTATGGAAACTTGCAATGTGAGTGGGAGACAGGCAGCTTGATTTCTGCTGCTTGGGGCATTTCTTCCATCATCTGGCCTCAAACATGACACATACTTATTGAGTGAGTAAAGTCATACTAATTGTTTAAGTATAATCCTCAATTTGGGGGGGGGGCAAGGTCAATTTAACTGTTGAGTCCAATTAATATATCTAAATCTCTCAGAAGGTGGTACCTTAATTAGCACAGGCATATTAAGCTCCGCATGGATTACAGAGCATCCCTGCTCAAAACAGTCTAAATGGGGAGAGTTGCTCTGTCCATCATGGTTAGCATGACACTGTGCTCAGGGCAGCCTACAGCCACCTAGGAAACATTCTTAATGAGGCAGAGGCTGGGGCAGCTGTGTGTTTACAGGAGTCTAACTACATCGCTAGTAACACTAAGTCACAAGGATGTGGAACTATTTAGAATCATTTCAAAATATATATTTCATATATATATATGTGTGTGTATGAAGAATAAGAGGTCTCATTGAGAATATTGAGGAACCCTACTGGTCCTTTTTTAAAAGATGTATTTTTACTTATTGGTATGTGTATGTGTGTACTTATAGGTGCAGGCATGGATAGCCAACATTGTTACACAGGTGCCGGCCTCCAAACTGCAGTCCTTCTGACATCACAGCAGGCTCTCTCAACTACTGACCCATCTCTTGAGGCCCCCGACAACTCTTTATAAAAGATGCCCATCGGCATATTTGTAGCGATCCAGAAATATAAAATTATCCTGGGAAAAGGAATGAGAGATAGGGTACAGGTAGGTGGAGTGGGTAGGGCTTTCTTCACTGAGAGACAGCAGTGTGTGTGTCTGGGAGGCGGGGCACAGTGGTCTCCACAGCAGAGGCCCATGGTCACAACAGATCAAATCAGCCTCCATCTGTGATAACATCCCACCACACTGGATGCCCTAGGCTGCTGTGGTGGCCATAGTGGCCCACTCCCAAGCTACAGCAGGCCATCCCAACCCACGTCAAGGTGAGGCATTCCTCTGAGGTGGCCCTCCACCCCAAGTGTTCCAGTTCTCCCCAAGCCATGGTGACCTGATACCACCACCCTGCCTCCTGTGACAGTGGTGAATCCCAGTGGCCCACTGCCCCACCCTCCCCTGCTGTGGAGACCATTGTGCCCCACCTCCCAGACACACACACACACACACACACACACACACACACAGAGCTATATATAGCCCTTGAGCAGCAGGCCACTAAAATTTAAAGTGGCAGGCTGCCAGGCCCTCCATCCTGACTCAGGGCTGTCAGCTTTTCCTTCTCACCCTGGGGCTGTGGAGACAGGAGACAAAATGGTGGCTCCTGACAGTGCCTCAGCAGGAGTTATCCAACGGGACCATTCCTGCCTCAGCTTACTGCCGTGGGAGTCTACATCTTTCCTGTCTCAGATTGTCTACAGCTGCCATGGGAGCTGTTCATGACGTCAGCAACATTTCTTGTTTCAGCCTACTGCCTTTACAGTGGACTCTTTGTAGATTTTAGACTCTGTATACTTTATAGCCCCCTCAAGGCAGAAAAGTGGCCAGACCCCTACCTGAGGAAGCTCCAGCAGCCCAGGTCCTCCCACAGACTTCTGTAACTGTCATTTACAACCGTCTCAGTAGGACTCATCCTAGAGTAAGTTAATTTGAGGTGAAAAGTCTGGACAAAACCCCACCAATCCCTGAGCAAGAGAACTGAACAATCCCTGAGCTTCCCATTAAAACCCACCAATCCCTGAGCAAGAGAACTGGCCAATCCCTGTACAGGAAGCCCACCAATCCCTGAGCTGCTCAAGTTCAGGGTTTGTGATCCCACCAACCCACACTCTGGAAATTCCTGCCCTAGGAAGCTCCTCCCCCCTAAGAACTCCTATATAAAGGCTGTGTCTGCCCCAGTTCCCTGATGCCTTCTCCTGGGAGCAGAGGCAGCCACTCCTGGATTTGTCCCTCCTCTCCTGGATTGTCTCTCCAATAAATCTGGTGTGACTCTCTTATCAGAAGAAGAGAAGAAGAAAAGAGAAGACACCAGGGAAGGAGTGGAACTCAGGCTCCTGAGCTCCTGAGCATCTCAGGATTTGGGGCAACCCTCTTCTAGGAGCTGCAATGGCTGCAGAAAGAGTGGAGCTCAGGTTCCTAGGCTCCCTCCCCTGGGAGCTGCAATGTCTCTGCAGAGGAGTCCTCCTCTCAGAGCTGTGTGGTTCCTAGACTTCTGAGTCCCAGGATACCCTTTGAGTTGAGTACCAGGAAGGCAAACCCAAACCCCAAACAATAATATTTGGTGCCGTGACTCAGATACCCTTCCCTTGGGACACTGTCCCACCTCTGAGCTGGAATACCTCCCTAGGCCTTAAAGTTGTGGGTTTCCTGGACACCTTCCCACCCAATCAGGAAGGCATGCCAACCCAAACCCAAACAACAACAACAACAACAGAGTGTGTTTGTGGAGCATGCATTCATGGATATGTCATCACAGTAAAGAATATCATGGTCATTAACTACTTTCTTTGCCAATTAGACGTCTCCAGCAGATTGTAATAAGAAATGAGTCCAAATGGCCTACGAAGATGCTCTATTACAATGCATTCTGCCACATTTTATACTCTATTATAGATTTGTTCATCCCTGAAAATTTAAAATTAAAAGATACTAAAATATCATCTGGGGAGCCAGATAATGAATTAATTGTCTATTGCTGCACAATAAATTACCACAAAGGTATTGGAATAAAACACAATTTGTTTAACCTTCCAGGTTTTTTTTTTCGGGGGGGGGTCCATTATAGACACAGTGGAGTCTTCTGTTTTGAGTCTCATGAACCCTTATCAGGTGCCAGGCAGGCTGTGCTGTCTGCTGGAGGCTCACCTGGGGAAGGATGCTCTTCGAGGCTTACTTAGATTACTAGTAGAAATCTATCTTCTTGCAACTGTAGGATTTAGGGTCCTCACTTCTGGCTGTCTGAGAGCTGGCTGCGTCACTAGCTCTAGCAGTAGGTGCCACTTGGGCTTTCCCAAGAAGGCTACTTACAGCCAGGAGGACCACTGTAGCACTCAGCCAGCAAGATGGAGTCATAGATGATGTAGTATCCTCTTCCTCCTCCTTCTTTTTAACAATTTATATACAGTTGTTAATTTAACTGATACTACCAACACTGTTCCCCCAAAAGAAACACTTCATTACTACAATCTGAACAATAGAGATACCAGTATCCAGGCAACACACTCCAGCCCCCTAAACAATCAGACTTACTAAATATGTTGCCCGGTAAGGGGCTGGTACCATTTCTTACCATAAGACATATTTCCACGAGTGACTTCACAACTTAAGCAATGTGGTTTAAGCACAAAGTCTAGTCGCTAAAAACAAAGATACACGCCAGAGCCCGGAGGCACCCCACGTGCTTCCCTGTGTAACTGGGGCCAGCCCTCAATTCTCCTAAACTGGAAGAATTGCTTTCAAACGGCGACAACAGCCATCATCTGGTTCCCTCTGACTAGAGAGCTGTGACTGACCACCACATGCCTTTTGTTTGTTTGGTTGGTTTTGGTCAGAGTCAAGTTGCCAATGAGCTTACACCAGTTCCAGAGGCAGGGAATCAGATATGAATTGGGCAAACACTGTGTTCAAACCCGAACATGGGTATTCCAAGATTCAATGATGAACAAAATAGAATGCCATCCCATAAGCGAGACACTGTGTTGTAACTAGTGACACATGTATGCCATTGTGATGACGACGGCAACAGAAGGCATCTATGAGATGATATAGCTGGAACTTGGTATACCAGGGTCTGTAAATTGAAAGAGGGTCAAAGAAAGTTCCACAACATAATGATAGGAAGGATAACAGGCCCCCCCAGACCTTAGCACAACTTCCTCCATGATGGAAGCACCATCCAGGCCTTGGAAACAAGCACATGGGCAGCAACAGCTACCATAACAAGACCAAAGGCCTAATCCATCAAAATTCACAGTTCTGGGGAAGTCTCTGAATGGACTAGCCTTGCTTTTTGGCTTCTGTAGCTCTGCTTCTAGCTAACTGCTCTGCTAGCAAAGGTGTGAGAGTGCAGGCTTTTGTGCTTAAAGTTCATTTTGAGAAAGGCTTGGGACTGCACTGGGGTCCTGAACACTCAGTGTGATCGCTGGCTGGCTTTTATTGGCTTGAACCCATGTCCCTGTGGTCTTTTCTGGTAGATAACTCACAGTACCTACTTTGCTGGGCATGGTGGTGCACGCCTGTAATCTCAGCATTGGGAGGCAGAGGCAGTCGGATCTCTGTGGTTCAAGGCCGGCCTGGTCTACAAAGTGAGTCCAAGACAGCCTAGGCTGCACAGAGAAACTCTGTCTCAAAAAACCAAAGAAACAAAACAAAAAAACCCCAAAAAAAAAAAAAAAAAAAAAAAAAAACAGAACCCACTTTGGGTCAAGACGATATTTTAGCCAGGGCTGAACCTAGCTAGTATACACGGTTCAATAGTTAGTGTTAAGGACTATTGCAGCCATGGTCTTCACCACAAGGTGCCCTCTGCCTCTCATCATTGGAAACACTTCAAGAAGGCCCATACCAGATGCAGCCCTTCATTCTTTCTTTTTAAGGATTTACTTATTTATTGTCATGCATACATGCTCTGCCTGCATGTACACATGCAGATCACAGTATAGAAGGTTGTGAGCCACCATGGTGTTGCTGGAAATTGAACTCAGGACCTCTGGAAGAACAGTCAGTGCTTTTATCTACTAAGCCATCTCTCCAGCCCCAGCCCTTCATTCTTAAAACCACAACTTCTAGAACCACAAGTCTAACAACAAACATCTATTGTTTGTAAAATGCCTAAACAGTGCTTTCCTATTATAGTAGCCTGAGACAGACTAAGACAGGAAGAAAGGGCAAAACAGTGATGTCTTTGTACACTAAGGAATAAACTTCCCAACCTTTCGCTGCTGTCTAACCAGTAAAACTGTGGCTCACTGTGACTGCCAAAAGCAACACTCTTCGTCACCTTAAAAATCAAACTGTGGTGACATCACTGCAATCTTTTCATCACATGATGAGAAATCACAGGTCCCTAATAGTTGTGCAAATTGTCTTGATATTCAGACTGCGAAAAGACTAAACACTGAAACCAGAAGGTCTGCCATGCAGATAACGCTAGTGATTTGTGGCTAAAAATACGGCCGCCAAACACAAAGGAGAGCTATGTCTTAGCGGGAGATGTTACTCTGGTGTATGTGGCTAATTTTAAACCCTAGACAGCTTGAAAGGGCAGGGCATGAAATTCGAGCCTTGATGATTCACAGACAAATATGGAACCAGTCAGCCTGGGAAGGACAGGCGGGAGTTTGTCTTCTCCTCAGCATTCCAAAAAGCTTTTCTCTTTCAAAATCAAGGCCACTGTTTTTTGTGACGCCTTCCAAAGACTTTCTATAGAAACAACGAAAGGAGCAAGACGTGGGCTTTCTGCTTTCCTGTCCATTTGGTTTACTCATGTGTTGAGTAAATATTACTGAGGTACCATCTTTTTCCAAGTTTCCCTCCTAACGTGTATTTAGGCTCCCTTACTTGATTTTGATTTCCTTGTAACTGTAAGGATAGAATTTTCTCCTAAGACAGACATGTTGGGGCTAGAGAGATGACTCAGTGGTTAAGAGGGTGGCTCTTCCTGAGGGAAGATTTGATTCCCAGCACTGGCATGGCTCAGAATTGTAGGTAACTCCAGTTCCAGAGGACCCAGCGCTCTCTTCTGGCCTTCATAGGCACCAGGTATGCAGGTGGTACACAGACATATATGCAGGCCCATACAACACTTTAAAAGACAGACTTGTGACTCTTTCTCTATTTCTATAGCATGTTTAACTATACATACCAGATTGCTTATTTGTGACCTGATTTATGACATTATCAGGATGTTCCATATCATAGATATCTTATTTTATTTTATTTTCATTGGTATTCTGCCCCCATGTATGTATGTGTGTGGGGGTCAAATTCCCTGGAACTGGAATTACAGACAGTTGTGAACTGCTATGTGGGTGCTGGGGTTTGAACCTGGGTCCTTTGGAAGAACAGCCAGTGCTCTTAACCACTGAGCCATCTCTCCAGCCCCTCATGGATATCTTTATAGCAAATATAATCATGTAAATAGCAGTGTACAAAGAATTTTCATAACCATTATTAGTTCAAGGTGTTTTTATAACAACCCCTCCCCTGAAAAATAGATGGAGAGAATATTAGATTTCTCAGTGGAAGTAACTGAGGCCCAAAATTATTAAGAGCTTAAAAAGGGAAACATTATTTTATAGGTATATTCCAATGTATTCAAGCAATTTTATCTTAAGAAATCTTTTTTTGGGGGTAGGGTTGTTTTTTTCAAGACAGAGTTTCTCTTAATGAACACAAAATTATGCAGTTACTTTTTACTAATATAAAATGCCAATTGTATTTATAATTATAACTTACATTATAATTCTGTAAATATTGGCATATAAAGTTAACAAAATCGAAGAGTCTCAATGGCTGGTGACAAAACAAAGCAGATAGATGATTAGAGAGAATATGAAGAATCCTATATTTTTTGGAATACTTTTTACTTTTTACACTTTGCTTGATGTCATTAACAGCGGGAAGAAACTCTGCCCACAAATTGCAATCATAAAAATTAGACTAACTTAACTTTCATAATTAGTTGGGGGAACATAAACAAGAGAGCAAATGTAAGAACATTTGTAAATTGTGGTTTTGGTGATGCATGCCTTTAAAACCTCGACGGAGAAGCCGGGCATGGTGGCGCATGCCTGTAATCCCAGCACTCTGGAGGCAGAGGAAGGCGGATCATTGTGAGTTCGAGGCCAGCCTGGTCCATAAAGCAAGTCCAGCACAGCCAAGGCTATACAGAGAAACCCTGTCTTGAAAAAACAAAAAACAATTTTTATCTTAAAAATTCTCAATGAATAAAAATTATGTAGCTACTTTTTACTAATATTAGTCAAATGCCAATTTGACTTGAGAGAAACAGAGGTGTAATGAAAATTTTGGTTTCTTTAAAATACACAGAAATATTATGGGACTATGTTTCATTTTAATTCCAGGTGTGGGGGATAAGAGGCTGCTTTAAGCAGCTGACTGTGATTTGTCTTGTGCTCTGGCAGGGGCGTGGTTTTGCCAGCTGCAGATAGTTTCTCTGAGTGTGTGGGATGTTTGGAAATCTGGGAACCTTTTCAGAGGGTACATAAATGCTAGGACCCCCGAGAGGCCGGGTAGATGGTCGCTGTTGTTGCTTGGTTGGTGTTTAGATGCTGTTGGTTGCAGTTTGTAAAGTAGTCATGTGCAAAGAAACGAGAAAAATGAAATATCCTGTCAGCAAAGGTCAAACTTGCCCTAAGGAACTCGACACCCCTAATCCACAGGAAGTACTCTTCCCTATTCTTTTTATCTCTCCTATCAGGGGGTTAATAAGGGTGAGAGAGAGAGAAAGGAACCCACAAAGTGCTAAAAAAAAAAAATCTGGCTACACAGAAGGATCTCTGAGTTCAAGGCCAGGCAGATCAACAAAGGAAGTTTCAAATATAGCCAAGGACAGTGAGACAAACAAGGTTATAGCAGTAGTAGTAGCAATGACAATAAATAAATAAAACAAGGTGCCTATAAGCTATAACTGATGAATATGGCTCCTCGTATCAGTTAACAAACTCTGATAATCTGAACCTGTGGAAGTGCTATTGTTTTGGTTAGTTTGTCAGCTTGGCACAAACTAGAGTAATCTGAGAAAATGCCTCCATCAGATTGACCTATGGGGCATTTTCCTGGATAACAGAAGATATGGGAGGACCCAACCCACTGTGAGCAGTGTCATCCCTGGGCAGATGTCTTGAATTAACAAGAAAGCAACAACAACAACACAACAACAACAATAATAATTTTCAAAAGAAAGAAATATAAGCCACTGTCTTTATGAAGGTATTGCGTTTAGGTCTCTGTTCAGAGTAGTAGCAGTGATCAGTGGTTTGGCTTGTTGAGCCATTCCTTCCTTTACAACTCTCTTGCCTTAGCCTTTCAAGTGCTAAGAACAGAGGCATCAGGTACCATGCCGAGCTAAGAATACAGAATGTCCATTATAACAATTTCCCTATTCACATTTGTGTTCACGGTTCTTGTGAATACCTAGCCCGTCCTTCCAGGAGTCAGGCAAGATGGGTGCGAGCAATGCGGGGTGTGAGTGTGGCACGATCGTGCCAGCTGTAGGAGGGAGCTGTGCACAGCAGAGATGTGCACCTGTTAGGGAAGAAGAAACGGAAGCAGGGACATGCTAATTTGGGAAGCTAGAAGGCAGGGAGCAGGAGAGACGTGACAGTAGGTAAACAGAAAGGACTGCGAAGGGAGAAAAGTCTAAGTTGAAAATAAAGTGGCTACATGCTCAGGGCAGGTAAGACGTTATTGGCTTTCCTGCTTCTGTTGTCACAGGGTAGATTTCCACTTCACACTCGGTGGATACTTTCATGTAGAGGACTGAGCTGTGGACTGAGGCTACCTGAAAAGTCACGTTTGCCTGGGAGATTCTGCATACTGATTGTAACTAACGCACAGTAACTTAACTCTGGGATTATGGAGGGACAGAATGCTGCTGACTGAGAGCCAGTGTGCCTTGGGTTATGTTTAGTCACCTCAATAGCAATTTATTACCAACCGCTGTATGGTGGCTTACATGAGAGCGAACCCCATATGCTCATATATTTAATACTTGGCCCTGCTGTTGATGGAAGTGCTTGGGAGGGACTAGGAGGTGTGGCTTTGTTGGAGGTGGTGTGTCACTGGAGGCAGGCTTTGAGATTTCAAAAGCCCACACCATTCCCACCTCCCTCTCTCTCTCTCCCTCTCCCTCTCCCTCTGCCTCTCCCTCTCCCCCTCCCTCTCCCTCCCAGGAGGTAAGCATAAACAAGCAACCAACCAAGCATGTGACTGTGGTGTGGCTGGCTGCTTGAAGTTCCTGCCTGCCATGACTTCCCCACAGTGAGGGACTGTAAACTGGGATTTTAAGTTGAAATAAACTGTTTCCTCCTTTTCGATTCTTTGAGTCACCACAACAGAAATGAAACCAAAGCATTCTGTAACTGATCTAATAACTGTGACCTATGCATACTAACTTAATAGGGCCACTACTCTCCCCAAGTCTGAAAGCCATAAATGTCACCCGATAGCCTCGGAAACCGGAGGAGAGTTTCCCCACTTTTTGCTGTAGTCCATCTATCTCCCTGATGTCTGTTTGGTTGGAGCATCCGGCTTGCCCCTGCGTTGTCCAGGAAGCCCTGTTCCTCCTGTCTTTCTCCCAAGCCGGTCAGACTGAAAACTTCTGAACAAAGGGAGTTTCAGGCAGCTGATGCAACCTGCTAGCTCTCTCAAGAGTGCCCGCTCAGGGCTCAGCTTTTAACCATATAAGGGCACAATCTCAGCTCACGGCTAGCCTAGGACATATAAAATCCCCTCACCTTAGCCTGGCTTCTGTGTAACTTCTCTGGCCTCCAAAGAACCTGCCTGAAAGTTGCTCCCCAAAAACCTGCTTTTATACTTTTTCCACTTAGTTTGGTTTGGCTTATTATGCCATCAGAGAAGCTTATTATCCAGGCGAAAACCTATTACTGTCCTCACAGACATACTAAGTAAATGCACTGATTTACGGTTCTCTTTTGTCCTGACTGTCAAAGTTCATGTCACTACTTTTAAGACAGAACATACCATTTAATACAACTGGAAGCCATGTTCCAGGGCTGTGGCCACTTATGTTTGAGGAAGAATAAATTCTCTCTTCTTGATAACTCTTTGGAGCAAGAATCAATACACTTTGAGGTGAGGAGTAATTATTCTTCACAGGGATGGTGTTCTGATTTCAAGTTGTTGTTGTGAGAAATGCCATGACCAAAACAACTTAGAGGAGGGAAGAACTTACTGGCTTATATTTCCCGCTCACACTCTATCACTGAGGGAAGTCAGGATAGGAACCCAGAGTTTGAAGCCATTAGCTGGTTATCTCACCGACTCAGATTTAACTACCTTTCTTACATAGGCAAGGACCATCTGCCTAGGGATTGTGCTGCCCGCAGTGGGCTAAATGCTCCTGAGCATCAGTCTTCATCTAGGAGTTTCCTCAATGGAGGGTTTTTTTTTTTTTTCTTCCCTGAAAATGCTAGGGTGTGTTAATTTGACCACTGAAGCTACCTAGAACAGATGGCACAATATTGAACTATTCAAATGTCTTACACGTCATTTGTCCTTTTTAAAAAAAATTATATTTTTGTCATAAAAGGCATTCGGGATGTTTTTTGAGATAACAATTTCTGTTCTGAAGGAAGAAGTATTCTGTGGATATATTACATAAGCAGAACCACACAGAGAGAAGCAATGGCGCAGTCAGGAGGCAGAGGGGTGAACCAGAGCATTACCTGTGGTTTCTGGGTGGGGGAATGGGCAGGTTGAAGGTGGCTAGTGTGAGGGACCAGCGGTGGTCATCCGGCACTTGGTCCTGGATGATTACAGAAGGGATATGGTGCTAATGATGTGCTATGGGGAGATGCTGAACTCACTAGTTTTCATATGAAAGGCAAGTTATTTGGAATTATAGGAACTCTCTAGCCCTGAGAAGGATGGTTCTCCCCAGAGTAGCTAAGTCTCAGATGTGAAAGCCTCTGGTGCAGAAAGTAGAAGTCATAGTTTCCATGTACAATATAACCCTGTTTTCCTCTGATATTGCCCTGATTACTTTTTTGGGGGGGAGGGGGGGCTGTTGTTTTGGTTTTGGAGACAGGGTTTCTCTGTGTGGCCCTGTCTGTCCTGGAACTCACTCTTTAGACCAGGATGGCCTCCAACTCAGAGATCTGCCTGCTTCTGCCTCTGCCTCTGGAGGATTTAAGGGCATCCACCACCACAACTGGTTCTAAATAACATATTCAAAATAATTCTATATTTCCTAGTGCTCGCTATTAAGCACAGGCACTACATCATCTATGTCGTCACCAGCTACAAAGACAGCTTTGTACTCATGTCCTGGGCTCTCTGCCTGTGGCTCCTCAGTAAATAAATGCTACAGACACATCAATAAAATATCAAAGGCAGCTAATGACAGCACAACTATTCAGTGGAAAAAACGGGAACAGACTTTCTGCTTCCCGCTTTCACTTTCAGTGTACTGTTATCCAATAAAATAACAAGGCAAAAGTCCACACCGCTGAGGTGGGCTGCACAGTTGAGAGCAGTGGCTGCTCTTCAGAGACCTGGGGCTGATTCTAAGCACCTTCATGGTGGCTCAGAACTCCCTGTAATTCCTGTTCCAGTGAATCCAACGCCCCCTTCTGGGACTCCACAGGCACCAGGCACACATGTGGTGCACTGACACACATGCAGGCAAAGCACCCATACACATAAAAGTAAGATTTCTTTTAAGTCTATTTTTTTAAGACAGTTGCCACTATAAAAAAAAAAAATTCTAAACAGCACATTTCTCTCAACGATGTTCTCACGCTTGCTGTGAAATTGGGGATTTGAGAGAGTGTCCACAGAGTTTTCTCCGCTCCCGCATTCCGGACCTGCAACGTACTATGGATTTATTCCCAAAGATGAATCAGAGCAAGTTTGACTGACAACTGGACCTGGTGTCTCATAGGCTGCAGTCGTAACTGCACACGGAGCCTGTCAGAGCAAGAAGGAGCACCCCAACCCCCTTCTGAGCTGACAGTCTCTCTGAGGAGGTGAAATGGGAAGTTTAAGAGATGGAGACATGCCGGGCGGTGGTGGCACACGCCTTTAATCCCAGTACTTGGGAGGCAGAGGCAGGCGAATGGATCGCTGTGAGTTCGAGGCCAGCCTGGTCTACAAAGTGAGCCTAGGACAGCCAAGCGGCTACACAGAGAGACTCTGTCTCGGAAAAAAAAAAAAAGAGAGAGAGAGAGATGGAGACACACAGAAACCTTCAGAGCCATATCCTCATTAATCCCTAGATGTGCCTCTTCTGCCTTTACTTCCTCGAGGAGAAAACAGTAATTAGCTATGAGTCACAAACCATACGATTCACATCTATGATTATTATTTTTTTTCTACAGCTAAATAAACTGTATACACCCTTCCTGATTTAATTGTGAATCCTTGCCACTTAGCTATAAGTAGGAAATGGGGAATTTCTATGTCTAAAATGTTGCTTTAATGATTATTTGAGTCTCTCTCATCTTACTCTTGCCTCATAGGAAAGTATGGCCTCACTGGATGGCTGCTCTGCATGCTGCAATCAGATGTCAACCCACCTTGGGGAAGATTGTCTCATTGATTGGCCACCAGTCAGGCAAATGCCATCTGCATTCCTGGCAGGAGGAAGAGAGTTTATTTTACATCACTTACATGGGAGCAGAACTCTTGATTTGTGCTCTTTTGAATACAGATAGATTCTTTTACATTACTTATATCTAAACCACAATATGCTATTTCATTTGTAAGCCACTTACAAATGTTTAAAGAGCATGATCAGATATTAGATCCACTTGCATAAATAGAAAATCAAACAAAATGTACATTAAGTAGTATTAATGTGCGTGGCTAATCTCTGTCTTTGAGAGTTAAGGGAACCCTGGCAGGTATTGCAGGGCACACCTTTGATCCTCGCACTCAAGAAGCAGAGGCAGGCAGTTCTCTGAGAGTCCGAGGCCAGCCTGTGTCTGCATGGTGAATGCCAGGCCAGCCAGCAATTTACAGTGAGACACTAAGGTCCTGATAGAAATAGGGAGACTGCTGGGACAGATGTCCAGTCTCAGTGGCTGTAAGGACAACCCTTTCATGGTGCTGTCCTCTCAGACAGTCTAAGCTGATCTTCCCTGGAGACAGTGTATGCACCCATCTTCTTCTAGTACGGGAGTCCCATGGTGACTAAAACACACTTCTGTGCATACTAAGGGCCCATTAACAATGGAAACTACTGAACAGGGTCAGTTCCTATTGTGGGCTGTGCAATGCTGCCTCTTAAACGTTTCTCCATTTGTAATCACACTGTGTTGGCAAATGGCCCTCTAAGAGAAGGAGGCTTGGTTTGTAGTCACCGCTAACTTCTGTGATATAAATGCTCCCACTGGGGCTAATGTAAGGCTGTCCAGACGTTTAACAGCTGCGTGTAAAGTCCTGAAAACGTAACCGGTACACCTGCTAGTGCTACAAGCTGAGTCCCACACACCACCTGGCATCTGTCTTACAAACAGTTCATGGGTCTCCTCCATTGCCATCTGCATTTCACAGAAAGCCAAAGGCTAAGAGATCCCGGAAACTGCAGAGCCAGGATGTAGGCCCAGGCTCTGCGCAACTAAAGCCCAATTGAAACCGTGACATAAAACTTAAGTGTAACCAGTCAGAACCCCTCGGCTAACACCCCCCTGTGGATTTCCCACTCTAACTGCTGCTAGGGATCAAACCCACAGCCTTGCATGTCCTAGGCAAGCACTTCACTACTAATCCTGCACCCCAGCTTCACATACATATGTACACATGAATGCACGCGCACACACACACACACACACACATTTCCATGAGAACCAATTCTCGCGATAACAAACTCTCAGGTGGCTATCTACTGAAGGCTTACAACATGCAGGTACTCCACACACTTGCATTTTAAGTAAACTCACAATCTTCCTGGCAAGCAGACCATATTGTTATCCTCTCTTTACAGGCAAGAAACTCAGGCTCAGAGGAACTTAAGTGACCCAAATGCTATACAACTTATATCCAGGATGTTTATGCTAGGCATAGGCTCAGAGCCTAAACTCTCAACTGCTGTGTTACCTTAGGCAGCCCCTCAGCTCTCTATGCCATGATGCTGCCTGGTTGGGCATGCCAGTGACTAATCTGTGATGGATTTCTTAAGGGTTTGTTTTTATTGTTGCTGTCGTTTGGGGTTTTTTTTCCTGGCACATTTTAAGTCTCTTTTCCAACCCTAAAAATAAGTTTTTTCCCTTTTTTAAAAAAAGATTTATTTATTTATTATTATGTATACAGTGCTCTGCCTGCATGTACATCTGCAGGCAGAGGAGGACATCAGATCACATTACAGATGGTTGTAAGCCAACATGTGGTTGCTGGGAATTGAACTCATGACCTCTGGAAGAGCAGACAGTGTTCTTAACTGCTGAGCCATCTCTCCCTCCCCTTTCTTGACTTAACTAAAGTAGGGAGCTCCGTATTACCTCTGGACAGCGCCTTGACTTTGTCTTGCTCTAAACTGTCTGAAATGAACCATCCTTCATGGGTGACTCTCAGAGAACTGAGTGAGTGGAGCTCAAGAATCCAGTTCCACATAATTGGGAAGACAAAAGTTTCCCAGCAGTCTACGTGGGTGGCCAACTGGCTTGCAACAGTAATGGGGCCTGGAGGGAGAAAGCTAATGGAGGCCCACAAAATCATTTGTCTAAATAGAATTATAAACCAAGCTAGTGAGTGGTCACAATAGAGTCTGTTTCTCTTACCTCCTTTGGGGGCCACGTTTGAAGCTGGAATCATTGAATTCCTCAGACTTTCTCTCAACAGGGCAGGGGAAAGAATTGGTTCTGTCCCTAACCCATTCCTGTCCCTTTTTCTCCCACCCCCAGCTCAGTCTTGTCCTTCCACACGTGAATGCAAACACCCCACCCCTTACATTCAAGCTATGTCCCCCTCCCAAGCAAACAGCTGCTCTGCCCACTTCTTGGGCATGGCCTGTCCCTCGGAAGGTAGACTAAGGAAAAGGACTTCAAGTCCTGCACATGAACTGGGTGTTTGGGCAGGAAATTCCAGGGTCCAGGGCTGGAAGGGATCCCTTGAGACTGGAAGAGCACTGTCTTTTTTTTTTTTTTTTTTTTTTTTAGTTTTTTGAGACAGGGCTTCTCTGTGTAGCCTTGGCTGTCCTGGACTTGCTTTGTAGACCAGGCTGGCCTTGAACTCACAGCGATCCGCCTGCCTCTGCCTCCCGAGTGCTGGGATTAAAAGTGTGCACCACCACCACTCGGCCTGGAAGAGCACTGTCTTAGTTGGGGTTTCTGTTGCTGTGAAGAGCCATAGAGACACCATGACCACAGCAACTCTTACAAAGGAAAACATTTAGTTGAGGCAGGCTTACAGGTTCAGAGGTTTAGTCCAATATCATCATGGCGGCACACAGGCAGACAGAGTGCTGGAGAAGGAGCCAAATGTTCTACATCATGATGGGCAGGCAGCAGGAAGAGAGTGACACCTGGCCTGACTTGAGCATCTGAAACTTCAAAGCCCACCCCCAAGGGACACAGTCCCTACAACAAAGCCACACCCACTCCAATAGGGCCACAACTCCCAGTAGTGCCACTCTCTATAGGCCTATGGGGCTATTGTCCTTCAAACCACCCCACCAGAATGGCTAAGATCAAAATTCAAGCGACACCACATGCTGGCGAGGATCTGGAGAGAGAGGAACACTCCTTCATTGCTGGTGGAATGCAAACTAGTATAGCCACTTTGGAAATCTATCTGGTGCTATCTCAGAACTCTGGGAATAGGGCTTCCGCAAGACAGCTATTCCACTCCTTGGAATATACCCAGAAGATACTCCAGCACACAACAAGAAACTTTGCTCAACCATGTTCATAGCAGCGTTATTCATAATAGCCAGAACATGGAAACAGCCTAAGTGTCCCTCAGTAGAAGAATGGATAAAGAAACTGTGGTACATTACACTATGGAATACTACTCAGCTATTAAAAACAAGAATTCCCGAAATTTGTGGACAAATGGATTGAGCTAGAAATGATCATAATGAGTGAGTTAACCCAGAAGCAGAAAGAGTCAAATGGTATACTCACTTATATCTGCATACTAGCCCAAGGGGCATGTCCCATGAAAGCCTTCACTTACCAGGAAACTGGGACAGAGGGGAGGATCCTATTGGGACTCTAGATGAGAGAAGCATGGGAGAATAGCAAAGTAGAAGGAGCCAGAGGGTCCTAGAAACCTACAAGTAGAACATTATGATAGGCAGATTTGGGTCCAGAGGTCCCAGTCAAACTAAGGCACCAGCCAAGGACAATACAGGCGGTAAACTTTAAACCCCTACCCAGATCTAGCCAATGGACAGACATTCTCCACAGTTGAGTGGAGAGTGGGGTATGACTTTCACATGAACTCTGGTGCCTCATATTTGACCATGTCCCCTGGAGGGGGAGATCTGGTGGCACTCAGAGGAAGGATAGCAGGTTACCAAAAAGAGACTTGATACCCTATGAGCATATACAGGGGGAGGAAATCCCCCTCAGGAACAGTCATAGGGGAGAGGAATAAGGGGAAAATGAGAGGGAGGGAAGAATGGGAGGATACAAGGGATGGGATAACCATTGAGATGTAACAAGAATAAATTAATAAAAAATTTAAAAAATAATTTCACTACTCAAAAAACAAAACAAAACAAAACATCCCAAGCGCCATGGACCAGCCTTCCAAAGCACTGAGACCCAGGCTCCTCTTGAGCGGTTCCCGTGTGCTGAGAGGCAGACAGCGTCATGAGCACTAACTCCTGGAGCCTATGGGTGTTCATTCTAAATGATTCCAATAGCTGGCAAGTGGGTGAGAACTACGTGAGATAGCAACCTGACATTTATATTCCAATTACATCCTCCTGAGCTGATCGCTTCCTAATGGGTAGAAGTCACTGGTGACTAGACCAGTGGGAAAGCTAATGCAATCATTTGGCTAACGAGTCATAATAACCGTGACACGATTCCCCAGAGCTCTCTACTTACGATCTGAGTTACCTGGAGCTTTTTCCTTCCACAGGATCCAATCTTAAATATGCAAATCACTTGAATAATTTTCCTTATTTAGTTCACAGAGTGGGAAAACAGATGATTTTTTAAAATTTAAGGCTTAACACTTAAACTTTCTAGATTCTGGCGGAAGAGGAAAGGGATACAAGCCAGTGCCTAGGCACAGACACCACAAGCCTGAGAGGAGAGCTCTGAGAGTGGGGGACACGCCTGACCCACCACTGTGCCAGGATGACTCACACCTGGTCTGGCCTGCTTTCTCTAGCAGGAAAGTTCTGGAATGGCCAATTCACCTGAAGGGCTTGTTTCAAAGGCAACGGAGTGCTGAGTCTCTCTGGAAGTTTCTTTCAGGAAGTCTGATTCGGGATCCACGGGTGGATTTTTATCCACTAGCTGGAGTGTGGGGGTGTCGATGGGGATGCTGCTGGTCTGCAGGATTTTGTCACTTGGGGAAGTTCTGCATAGTCACTCCTGCTGCCTCCACAGCATAGCTCTAGCCCGTAAGCGCTCGCCCTCCTACCTTCCTGAAGGCGTAACTGACAGTCCATTTCTGCACCATGAACCCACACCGGAGACTAAAATCG